>NW_027194438.1:0-36364 GCF_032444005.1 Ranitomeya imitator
CCTGGAGTAGGCAAATTAGCCTCCTCAAGCTTGAATCCCTGGTTTGGTGAGGCTTTCCAAGCAGCTGGTCCCGGCTGGACCCAGCGATCTTCTAGCTGAGGGAGACTTCGCTTTTCCCAGAAGGCACCTGGAGTAGGCAAATTAGCCTCCTCAAGCTTGAATCCCTGGTTTGGTGAGGCTTTCCAAGCAGCTGGTCCCGGCTGGACCCAGCGATCTTCTAGCTGAGGGAGACTTCGCTTTTCCCAGAAGGCACCTGGAGTAGGCAAATTAGCCTCCTCAAGCTTGAATCCCTGGTTTGGTGAGGCTTTCCAAGCAGCTGGTCCCGGCTGGACCCAGCGATCTTCTAGCTGAGGGAGACTTCGCTTTTCCCAGAAGGCACCTGGAGTAGGCAAATTAGCCTCCTCAAGCTTGAATCCCTGGTTTGGTGAGGCTTTCCAAGCAGCTGGTCCCGGCTGGACCCAGCGATCTTCTAGCTGAGGGAGACTTCGCTTTTCCCAGAAGGCACCTGGAGTAGGCAAATTAGCCTCCTCAAGCTTGAATCCCTGGTTTGGTGAGGCTTTCCAAGCAGCTGGTCCCGGCTGGACCCAGCGATCTTCTAGCTGAGGGAGACTTCGCTTTTCCCAGAAGGCACCTGGAGTAGGCAAATTAGCCTCCTCAAGCTTGAATCCCTGGTTTGGTGAGGCTTTCCAAGCAGCTGGTCCCGGCTGGACCCAGCGATCTTCTAGCTGAGGGAGACTTCGCTTTTCCCAGAAGGCACCTGGAGTAGGCAAATTAGCCTCCTCAAGCTTGAATCCCTGGTTTGGTGAGGCTTTCCAAGCAGCTGGTCCCGGCTGGACCCAGCGATCTTCTAGCTGAGGGAGACTTCGCTTTTCCCAGAAGGCACCTGGAGTAGGCAAATTAGCCTCCTCAAGCTTGAATCCCTGGTTTGGTGAGGCTTTCCAAGCAGCTGGTCCCGGCTGGACCCAGCGATCTTCTAGCTGAGGGAGACTTCGCTTTTCCCAGAAGGCACCTGGAGTAGGCAAATTAGCCTCCTCAAGCTTGAATCCCTGGTTTGGTGAGGCTTTCCAAGCAGCTGGTCCCGGCTGGACCCAGCGATCTTCTAGCTGAGGGAGACTTCGCTTTTCCCAGAAGGCACCTGGAGTAGGCAAATTAGCCTCCTCAAGCTTGAATCCCTGGTTTGGTGAGGCTTTCCAAGCAGCTGGTCCCGGCTGGACCCAGCGATCTTCTAGCTGAGGGAGACTTCGCTTTTCCCAGAAGGCACCTGGAGTAGGCAAATTAGCCTCCTCAAGCTTGAATCCCTGGTTTGGTGAGGCTTTCCAAGCAGCTGGTCCCGGCTGGACCCAGCGATCTTCTAGCTGAGGGAGACTTCGCTTTTCCCAGAAGGCACCTGGAGTAGGCAAATTAGCCTCCTCAAGCTTGAATCCCTGGTTTGGTGAGGCTTTCCAAGCAGCTGGTCCCGGCTGGACCCAGCGATCTTCTAGCTGAGGGAGACTTCGCTTTTCCCAGAAGGCACCTGGAGTAGGCAAATTAGCCTCCTCAAGCTTGAATCCCTGGTTTGGTGAGGCTTTCCAAGCAGCTGGTCCCGGCTGGACCCAGCGATCTTCTAGCTGAGGGAGACTTCGCTTTTCCCAGAAGGCACCTGGAGTAGGCAAATTAGCCTCCTCAAGCTTGAATCCCTGGTTTGGTGAGGCTTTCCAAGCAGCTGGTCCCGGCTGGACCCAGCGATCTTCTAGCTGAGGGAGACTTCGCTTTTCCCAGAAGGCACCTGGAGTAGGCAAATTAGCCTCCTCAAGCTTGAATCCCTGGTTTGGTGAGGCTTTCCAAGCAGCTGGTCCCGGCTGGACCCAGCGATCTTCTAGCTGAGGGAGACTTCGCTTTTCCCAGAAGGCACCTGGAGTAGGCAAATTAGCCTCCTCAAGCTTGAATCCCTGGTTTGGTGAGGCTTTCCAAGCAGCTGGTCCCGGCTGGACCCAGCGATCTTCTAGCTGAGGGAGACTTCGCTTTTCCCAGAAGGCACCTGGAGTAGGCAAATTAGCCTCCTCAAGCTTGAATCCCTGGTTTGGTGAGGCTTTCCAAGCAGCTGGTCCCGGCTGGACCCAGCGATCTTCTAGCTGAGGGAGACTTCGCTTTTCCCAGAAGGCACCTGGAGTAGGCAAATTAGCCTCCTCAAGCTTGAATCCCTGGTTTGGTGAGGCTTTCCAAGCAGCTGGTCCCGGCTGGACCCAGCGATCTTCTAGCTGAGGGAGACTTCGCTTTTCCCAGAAGGCACCTGGAGTAGGCAAATTAGCCTCCTCAAGCTTGAATCCCTGGTTTGGTGAGGCTTTCCAAGCAGCTGGTCCCGGCTGGACCCAGCGATCTTCTAGCTGAGGGAGACTTCGCTTTTCCCAGAAGGCACCTGGAGTAGGCAAATTAGCCTCCTCAAGCTTGAATCCCTGGTTTGGTGAGGCTTTCCAAGCAGCTGGTCCCGGCTGGACCCAGCGATCTTCTAGCTGAGGGAGACTTCGCTTTTCCCAGAAGGCACCTGGAGTAGGCAAATTAGCCTCCTCAAGCTTGAATCCCTGGTTTGGTGAGGCTTTCCAAGCAGCTGGTCCCGGCTGGACCCAGCGATCTTCTAGCTGAGGGAGACTTCGCTTTTCCCAGAAGGCACCTGGAGTAGGCAAATTAGCCTCCTCAAGCTTGAATCCCTGGTTTGGTGAGGCTTTCCAAGCAGCTGGTCCCGGCTGGACCCAGCGATCTTCTAGCTGAGGGAGACTTCGCTTTTCCCAGAAGGCACCTGGAGTAGGCAAATTAGCCTCCTCAAGCTTGAATCCCTGGTTTGGTGAGGCTTTCCAAGCAGCTGGTCCCGGCTGGACCCAGCGATCTTCTAGCTGAGGGAGACTTCGCTTTTCCCAGAAGGCACCTGGAGTAGGCAAATTAGCCTCCTCAAGCTTGAATCCCTGGTTTGGTGAGGCTTTCCAAGCAGCTGGTCCCGGCTGGACCCAGCGATCTTCTAGCTGAGGGAGACTTCGCTTTTCCCAGAAGGCACCTGGAGTAGGCAAATTAGCCTCCTCAAGCTTGAATCCCTGGTTTGGTGAGGCTTTCCAAGCAGCTGGTCCCGGCTGGACCCAGCGATCTTCTAGCTGAGGGAGACTTCGCTTTTCCCAGAAGGCACCTGGAGTAGGCAAATTAGCCTCCTCAAGCTTGAATCCCTGGTTTGGTGAGGCTTTCCAAGCAGCTGGTCCCGGCTGGACCCAGCGATCTTCTAGCTGAGGGAGACTTCGCTTTTCCCAGAAGGCACCTGGAGTAGGCAAATTAGCCTCCTCAAGCTTGAATCCCTGGTTTGGTGAGGCTTTCCAAGCAGCTGGTCCCGGCTGGACCCAGCGATCTTCTAGCTGAGGGAGACTTCGCTTTTCCCAGAAGGCACCTGGAGTAGGCAAATTAGCCTCCTCAAGCTTGAATCCCTGGTTTGGTGAGGCTTTCCAAGCAGCTGGTCCCGGCTGGACCCAGCGATCTTCTAGCTGAGGGAGACTTCGCTTTTCCCAGAAGGCACCTGGAGTAGGCAAATTAGCCTCCTCAAGCTTGAATCCCTGGTTTGGTGAGGCTTTCCAAGCAGCTGGTCCCGGCTGGACCCAGCGATCTTCTAGCTGAGGGAGACTTCGCTTTTCCCAGAAGGCACCTGGAGTAGGCAAATTAGCCTCCTCAAGCTTGAATCCCTGGTTTGGTGAGGCTTTCCAAGCAGCTGGTCCCGGCTGGACCCAGCGATCTTCTAGCTGAGGGAGACTTCGCTTTTCCCAGAAGGCACCTGGAGTAGGCAAATTAGCCTCCTCAAGCTTGAATCCCTGGTTTGGTGAGGCTTTCCAAGCAGCTGGTCCCGGCTGGACCCAGCGATCTTCTAGCTGAGGGAGACTTCGCTTTTCCCAGAAGGCACCTGGAGTAGGCAAATTAGCCTCCTCAAGCTTGAATCCCTGGTTTGGTGAGGCTTTCCAAGCAGCTGGTCCCGGCTGGACCCAGCGATCTTCTAGCTGAGGGAGACTTCGCTTTTCCCAGAAGGCACCTGGAGTAGGCAAATTAGCCTCCTCAAGCTTGAATCCCTGGTTTGGTGAGGCTTTCCAAGCAGCTGGTCCCGGCTGGACCCAGCGATCTTCTAGCTGAGGGAGACTTCGCTTTTCCCAGAAGGCACCTGGAGTAGGCAAATTAGCCTCCTCAAGCTTGAATCCCTGGTTTGGTGAGGCTTTCCAAGCAGCTGGTCCCGGCTGGACCCAGCGATCTTCTAGCTGAGGGAGACTTCGCTTTTCCCAGAAGGCACCTGGAGTAGGCAAATTAGCCTCCTCAAGCTTGAATCCCTGGTTTGGTGAGGCTTTCCAAGCAGCTGGTCCCGGCTGGACCCAGCGATCTTCTAGCTGAGGGAGACTTCGCTTTTCCCAGAAGGCACCTGGAGTAGGCAAATTAGCCTCCTCAAGCTTGAATCCCTGGTTTGGTGAGGCTTTCCAAGCAGCTGGTCCCGGCTGGACCCAGCGATCTTCTAGCTGAGGGAGACTTCGCTTTTCCCAGAAGGCACCTGGAGTAGGCAAATTAGCCTCCTCAAGCTTGAATCCCTGGTTTGGTGAGGCTTTCCAAGCAGCTGGTCCCGGCTGGACCCAGCGATCTTCTAGCTGAGGGAGACTTCGCTTTTCCCAGAAGGCACCTGGAGTAGGCAAATTAGCCTCCTCAAGCTTGAATCCCTGGTTTGGTGAGGCTTTCCAAGCAGCTGGTCCCGGCTGGACCCAGCGATCTTCTAGCTGAGGGAGACTTCGCTTTTCCCAGAAGGCACCTGGAGTAGGCAAATTAGCCTCCTCAAGCTTGAATCCCTGGTTTGGTGAGGCTTTCCAAGCAGCTGGTCCCGGCTGGACCCAGCGATCTTCTAGCTGAGGGAGACTTCGCTTTTCCCAGAAGGCACCTGGAGTAGGCAAATTAGCCTCCTCAAGCTTGAATCCCTGGTTTGGTGAGGCTTTCCAAGCAGCTGGTCCCGGCTGGACCCAGCGATCTTCTAGCTGAGGGAGACTTCGCTTTTCCCAGAAGGCACCTGGAGTAGGCAAATTAGCCTCCTCAAGCTTGAATCCCTGGTTTGGTGAGGCTTTCCAAGCAGCTGGTCCCGGCTGGACCCAGCGATCTTCTAGCTGAGGGAGACTTCGCTTTTCCCAGAAGGCACCTGGAGTAGGCAAATTAGCCTCCTCAAGCTTGAATCCCTGGTTTGGTGAGGCTTTCCAAGCAGCTGGTCCCGGCTGGACCCAGCGATCTTCTAGCTGAGGGAGACTTCGCTTTTCCCAGAAGGCACCTGGAGTAGGCAAATTAGCCTCCTCAAGCTTGAATCCCTGGTTTGGTGAGGCTTTCCAAGCAGCTGGTCCCGGCTGGACCCAGCGATCTTCTAGCTGAGGGAGACTTCGCTTTTCCCAGAAGGCACCTGGAGTAGGCAAATTAGCCTCCTCAAGCTTGAATCCCTGGTTTGGTGAGGCTTTCCAAGCAGCTGGTCCCGGCTGGACCCAGCGATCTTCTAGCTGAGGGAGACTTCGCTTTTCCCAGAAGGCACCTGGAGTAGGCAAATTAGCCTCCTCAAGCTTGAATCCCTGGTTTGGTGAGGCTTTCCAAGCAGCTGGTCCCGGCTGGACCCAGCGATCTTCTAGCTGAGGGAGACTTCGCTTTTCCCAGAAGGCACCTGGAGTAGGCAAATTAGCCTCCTCAAGCTTGAATCCCTGGTTTGGTGAGGCTTTCCAAGCAGCTGGTCCCGGCTGGACCCAGCGATCTTCTAGCTGAGGGAGACTTCGCTTTTCCCAGAAGGCACCTGGAGTAGGCAAATTAGCCTCCTCAAGCTTGAATCCCTGGTTTGGTGAGGCTTTCCAAGCAGCTGGTCCCGGCTGGACCCAGCGATCTTCTAGCTGAGGGAGACTTCGCTTTTCCCAGAAGGCACCTGGAGTAGGCAAATTAGCCTCCTCAAGCTTGAATCCCTGGTTTGGTGAGGCTTTCCAAGCAGCTGGTCCCGGCTGGACCCAGCGATCTTCTAGCTGAGGGAGACTTCGCTTTTCCCAGAAGGCACCTGGAGTAGGCAAATTAGCCTCCTCAAGCTTGAATCCCTGGTTTGGTGAGGCTTTCCAAGCAGCTGGTCCCGGCTGGACCCAGCGATCTTCTAGCTGAGGGAGACTTCGCTTTTCCCAGAAGGCACCTGGAGTAGGCAAATTAGCCTCCTCAAGCTTGAATCCCTGGTTTGGTGAGGCTTTCCAAGCAGCTGGTCCCGGCTGGACCCAGCGATCTTCTAGCTGAGGGAGACTTCGCTTTTCCCAGAAGGCACCTGGAGTAGGCAAATTAGCCTCCTCAAGCTTGAATCCCTGGTTTGGTGAGGCTTTCCAAGCAGCTGGTCCCGGCTGGACCCAGCGATCTTCTAGCTGAGGGAGACTTCGCTTTTCCCAGAAGGCACCTGGAGTAGGCAAATTAGCCTCCTCAAGCTTGAATCCCTGGTTTGGTGAGGCTTTCCAAGCAGCTGGTCCCGGCTGGACCCAGCGATCTTCTAGCTGAGGGAGACTTCGCTTTTCCCAGAAGGCACCTGGAGTAGGCAAATTAGCCTCCTCAAGCTTGAATCCCTGGTTTGGTGAGGCTTTCCAAGCAGCTGGTCCCGGCTGGACCCAGCGATCTTCTAGCTGAGGGAGACTTCGCTTTTCCCAGAAGGCACCTGGAGTAGGCAAATTAGCCTCCTCAAGCTTGAATCCCTGGTTTGGTGAGGCTTTCCAAGCAGCTGGTCCCGGCTGGACCCAGCGATCTTCTAGCTGAGGGAGACTTCGCTTTTCCCAGAAGGCACCTGGAGTAGGCAAATTAGCCTCCTCAAGCTTGAATCCCTGGTTTGGTGAGGCTTTCCAAGCAGCTGGTCCCGGCTGGACCCAGCGATCTTCTAGCTGAGGGAGACTTCGCTTTTCCCAGAAGGCACCTGGAGTAGGCAAATTAGCCTCCTCAAGCTTGAATCCCTGGTTTGGTGAGGCTTTCCAAGCAGCTGGTCCCGGCTGGACCCAGCGATCTTCTAGCTGAGGGAGACTTCGCTTTTCCCAGAAGGCACCTGGAGTAGGCAAATTAGCCTCCTCAAGCTTGAATCCCTGGTTTGGTGAGGCTTTCCAAGCAGCTGGTCCCGGCTGGACCCAGCGATCTTCTAGCTGAGGGAGACTTCGCTTTTCCCAGAAGGCACCTGGAGTAGGCAAATTAGCCTCCTCAAGCTTGAATCCCTGGTTTGGTGAGGCTTTCCAAGCAGCTGGTCCCGGCTGGACCCAGCGATCTTCTAGCTGAGGGAGACTTCGCTTTTCCCAGAAGGCACCTGGAGTAGGCAAATTAGCCTCCTCAAGCTTGAATCCCTGGTTTGGTGAGGCTTTCCAAGCAGCTGGTCCCGGCTGGACCCAGCGATCTTCTAGCTGAGGGAGACTTCGCTTTTCCCAGAAGGCACCTGGAGTAGGCAAATTAGCCTCCTCAAGCTTGAATCCCTGGTTTGGTGAGGCTTTCCAAGCAGCTGGTCCCGGCTGGACCCAGCGATCTTCTAGCTGAGGGAGACTTCGCTTTTCCCAGAAGGCACCTGGAGTAGGCAAATTAGCCTCCTCAAGCTTGAATCCCTGGTTTGGTGAGGCTTTCCAAGCAGCTGGTCCCGGCTGGACCCAGCGATCTTCTAGCTGAGGGAGACTTCGCTTTTCCCAGAAGGCACCTGGAGTAGGCAAATTAGCCTCCTCAAGCTTGAATCCCTGGTTTGGTGAGGCTTTCCAAGCAGCTGGTCCCGGCTGGACCCAGCGATCTTCTAGCTGAGGGAGACTTCGCTTTTCCCAGAAGGCACCTGGAGTAGGCAAATTAGCCTCCTCAAGCTTGAATCCCTGGTTTGGTGAGGCTTTCCAAGCAGCTGGTCCCGGCTGGACCCAGCGATCTTCTAGCTGAGGGAGACTTCGCTTTTCCCAGAAGGCACCTGGAGTAGGCAAATTAGCCTCCTCAAGCTTGAATCCCTGGTTTGGTGAGGCTTTCCAAGCAGCTGGTCCCGGCTGGACCCAGCGATCTTCTAGCTGAGGGAGACTTCGCTTTTCCCAGAAGGCACCTGGAGTAGGCAAATTAGCCTCCTCAAGCTTGAATCCCTGGTTTGGTGAGGCTTTCCAAGCAGCTGGTCCCGGACCCAGCGATCTTCTAGCTGAGGGAGACTTCGCTTTTCCCAGAAGGCACCTGGAGTAGGCAAATTAGCCTCCTCAAGCTTGAATCCCTGGTTTGGTGAGGCTTTCCAAGCAGCTGGTCCCGGCTGGACCCAGCGATCTTCTAGCTGAGGGAGACTTCGCTTTTCCCAGAAGGCACCTGGAGTAGGCAAATTAGCCTCCTCAAGCTTGAATCCCTGGTTTGGTGAGGCTTTCCAAGCAGCTGGTCCCGGCTGGACCCAGCGATCTTCTAGCTGAGGGAGACTTCGCTTTTCCCAGAAGGCACCTGGAGTAGGCAAATTAGCCTCCTCAAGCTTGAATCCCTGGTTTGGTGAGGCTTTCCAAGCAGCTGGTCCCGGCTGGACCCAGCGATCTTCTAGCTGAGGGAGACTTCGCTTTTCCCAGAAGGCACCTGGAGTAGGCAAATTAGCCTCCTCAAGCTTGAATCCCTGGTTTGGTGAGGCTTTCCAAGCAGCTGGTCCCGGCTGGACCCAGCGATCTTCTAGCTGAGGGAGACTTCGCTTTTCCCAGAAGGCACCTGGAGTAGGCAAATTAGCCTCCTCAAGCTTGAATCCCTGGTTTGGTGAGGCTTTCCAAGCAGCTGGTCCCGGCTGGACCCAGCGATCTTCTAGCTGAGGGAGACTTCGCTTTTCCCAGAAGGCACCTGGAGTAGGCAAATTAGCCTCCTCAAGCTTGAATCCCTGGTTTGGTGAGGCTTTCCAAGCAGCTGGTCCCGGCTGGACCCAGCGATCTTCTAGCTGAGGGAGACTTCGCTTTTCCCAGAAGGCACCTGGAGTAGGCAAATTAGCCTCCTCAAGCTTGAATCCCTGGTTTGGTGAGGCTTTCCAAGCAGCTGGTCCCGGCTGGACCCAGCGATCTTCTAGCTGAGGGAGACTTCGCTTTTCCCAGAAGGCACCTGGAGTAGGCAAATTAGCCTCCTCAAGCTTGAATCCCTGGTTTGGTGAGGCTTTCCAAGCAGCTGGTCCCGGCTGGACCCAGCGATCTTCTAGCTGAGGGAGACTTCGCTTTTCCCAGAAGGCACCTGGAGTAGGCAAATTAGCCTCCTCAAGCTTGAATCCCTGGTTTGGTGAGGCTTTCCAAGCAGCTGGTCCCGGCTGGACCCAGCGATCTTCTAGCTGAGGGAGACTTCGCTTTTCCCAGAAGGCACCTGGAGTAGGCAAATTAGCCTCCTCAAGCTTGAATCCCTGGTTTGGTGAGGCTTTCCAAGCAGCTGGTCCCGGCTGGACCCAGCGATCTTCTAGCTGAGGGAGACTTCGCTTTTCCCAGAAGGCACCTGGAGTAGGCAAATTAGCCTCCTCAAGCTTGAATCCCTGGTTTGGTGAGGCTTTCCAAGCAGCTGGTCCCGGCTGGACCCAGCGATCTTCTAGCTGAGGGAGACTTCGCTTTTCCCAGAAGGCACCTGGAGTAGGCAAATTAGCCTCCTCAAGCTTGAATCCCTGGTTTGGTGAGGCTTTCCAAGCAGCTGGTCCCGGCTGGACCCAGCGATCTTCTAGCTGAGGGAGACTTCGCTTTTCCCAGAAGGCACCTGGAGTAGGCAAATTAGCCTCCTCAAGCTTGAATCCCTGGTTTGGTGAGGCTTTCCAAGCAGCTGGTCCCGGCTGGACCCAGCGATCTTCTAGCTGAGGGAGACTTCGCTTTTCCCAGAAGGCACCTGGAGTAGGCAAATTAGCCTCCTCAAGCTTGAATCCCTGGTTTGGTGAGGCTTTCCAAGCAGCTGGTCCCGGCTGGACCCAGCGATCTTCTAGCTGAGGGAGACTTCGCTTTTCCCAGAAGGCACCTGGAGTAGGCAAATTAGCCTCCTCAAGCTTGAATCCCTGGTTTGGTGAGGCTTTCCAAGCAGCTGGTCCCGGCTGGACCCAGCGATCTTCTAGCTGAGGGAGACTTCGCTTTTCCCAGAAGGCACCTGGAGTAGGCAAATTAGCCTCCTCAAGCTTGAATCCCTGGTTTGGTGAGGCTTTCCAAGCAGCTGGTCCCGGCTGGACCCAGCGATCTTCTAGCTGAGGGAGACTTCGCTTTTCCCAGAAGGCACCTGGAGTAGGCAAATTAGCCTCCTCAAGCTTGAATCCCTGGTTTGGTGAGGCTTTCCAAGCAGCTGGTCCCGGCTGGACCCAGCGATCTTCTAGCTGAGGGAGACTTCGCTTTTCCCAGAAGGCACCTGGAGTAGGCAAATTAGCCTCCTCAAGCTTGAATCCCTGGTTTGGTGAGGCTTTCCAAGCAGCTGGTCCCGGCTGGACCCAGCGATCTTCTAGCTGAGGGAGACTTCGCTTTTCCCAGAAGGCACCTGGAGTAGGCAAATTAGCCTCCTCAAGCTTGAATCCCTGGTTTGGTGAGGCTTTCCAAGCAGCTGGTCCCGGCTGGACCCAGCGATCTTCTAGCTGAGGGAGACTTCGCTTTTCCCAGAAGGCACCTGGAGTAGGCAAATTAGCCTCCTCAAGCTTGAATCCCTGGTTTGGTGAGGCTTTCCAAGCAGCTGGTCCCGGCTGGACCCAGCGATCTTCTAGCTGAGGGAGACTTCGCTTTTCCCAGAAGGCACCTGGAGTAGGCAAATTAGCCTCCTCAAGCTTGAATCCCTGGTTTGGTGAGGCTTTCCAAGCAGCTGGTCCCGGCTGGACCCAGCGATCTTCTAGCTGAGGGAGACTTCGCTTTTCCCAGAAGGCACCTGGAGTAGGCAAATTAGCCTCCTCAAGCTTGAATCCCTGGTTTGGTGAGGCTTTCCAAGCAGCTGGTCCCGGCTGGACCCAGCGATCTTCTAGCTGAGGGAGACTTCGCTTTTCCCAGAAGGCACCTGGAGTAGGCAAATTAGCCTCCTCAAGCTTGAATCCCTGGTTTGGTGAGGCTTTCCAAGCAGCTGGTCCCGGCTGGACCCAGCGATCTTCTAGCTGAGGGAGACTTCGCTTTTCCCAGAAGGCACCTGGAGTAGGCAAATTAGCCTCCTCAAGCTTGAATCCCTGGTTTGGTGAGGCTTTCCAAGCAGCTGGTCCCGGCTGGACCCAGCGATCTTCTAGCTGAGGGAGACTTCGCTTTTCCCAGAAGGCACCTGGAGTAGGCAAATTAGCCTCCTCAAGCTTGAATCCCTGGTTGCTTTCCAAGCAGCTGGTCCCGGCTGGACCCAGCGATCTTCTAGCTGAGGGAGACTTCGCTTTTCCCAGAAGGCACCTGGAGTAGGCAAATTAGCCTCCTCAAGCTTGAATCCCTGGTTTGGTGAGGCTTTCCAAGCAGCTGGTCCCGGCTGGACCCAGCGATCTTCTAGCTGAGGGAGACTTCGCTTTTCCCAGAAGGCACCTGGAGTAGGCAAATTAGCCTCCTCAAGCTTGAATCCCTGGTTTGGTGAGGCTTTCCAAGCAGCTGGTCCCGGCTGGACCCAGCGATCTTCTAGCTGAGGGAGACTTCGCTTTTCCCAGAAGGCACCTGGAGTAGGCAAATTAGCCTCCTCAAGCTTGAATCCCTGGTTTGGTGAGGCTTTCCAAGCAGCTGGTCCCGGCTGGACCCAGCGATCTTCTAGCTGAGGGAGACTTCGCTTTTCCCAGAAGGCACCTGGAGTAGGCAAATTAGCCTCCTCAAGCTTGAATCCCTGGTTTGGTGAGGCTTTCCAAGCAGCTGGTCCCGGCTGGACCCAGCGATCTTCTAGCTGAGGGAGACTTCGCTTTTCCCAGAAGGCACCTGGAGTAGGCAAATTAGCCTCCTCAAGCTTGAATCCCTGGTTTGGTGAGGCTTTCCAAGCAGCTGGTCCCGGCTGGACCCAGCGATCTTCTAGCTGAGGGAGACTTCGCTTTTCCCAGAAGGCACCTGGAGTAGGCAAATTAGCCTCCTCAAGCTTGAATCCCTGGTTTGGTGAGGCTTTCCAAGCAGCTGGTCCCGGCTGGACCCAGCGATCTTCTAGCTGAGGGAGACTTCGCTTTTCCCAGAAGGCACCTGGAGTAGGCAAATTAGCCTCCTCAAGCTTGAATCCCTGGTTTGGTGAGGCTTTCCAAGCAGCTGGTCCCGGCTGGACCCAGCGATCTTCTAGCTGAGGGAGACTTCGCTTTTCCCAGAAGGCACCTGGAGTAGGCAAATTAGCCTCCTCAAGCTTGAATCCCTGGTTTGGTGAGGCTTTCCAAGCAGCTGGTCCCGGCTGGACCCAGCGATCTTCTAGCTGAGGGAGACTTCGCTTTTCCCAGAAGGCACCTGGAGTAGGCAAATTAGCCTCCTCAAGCTTGAATCCCTGGTTTGGTGAGGCTTTCCAAGCAGCTGGTCCCGGCTGGACCCAGCGATCTTCTAGCTGAGGGAGACTTCGCTTTTCCCAGAAGGCACCTGGAGTAGGCAAATTAGCCTCCTCAAGCTTGAATCCCTGGTTTGGTGAGGCTTTCCAAGCAGCTGGTCCCGGCTGGACCCAGCGATCTTCTAGCTGAGGGAGACTTCGCTTTTCCCAGAAGGCACCTGGAGTAGGCAAATTAGCCTCCTCAAGCTTGAATCCCTGGTTTGGTGAGGCTTTCCAAGCAGCTGGTCCCGGCTGGACCCAGCGATCTTCTAGCTGAGGGAGACTTCGCTTTTCCCAGAAGGCACCTGGAGTAGGCAAATTAGCCTCCTCAAGCTTGAATCCCTGGTTTGGTGAGGCTTTCCAAGCAGCTGGTCCCGGCTGGACCCAGCGATCTTCTAGCTGAGGGAGACTTCGCTTTTCCCAGAAGGCACCTGGAGTAGGCAAATTAGCCTCCTCAAGCTTGAATCCCTGGTTTGGTGAGGCTTTCCAAGCAGCTGGTCCCGGCTGGACCCAGCGATCTTCTAGCTGAGGGAGACTTCGCTTTTCCCAGAAGGCACCTGGAGTAGGCAAATTAGCCTCCTCAAGCTTGAATCCCTGGTTTGGTGAGGCTTTCCAAGCAGCTGGTCCCGGCTGGACCCAGCGATCTTCTAGCTGAGGGAGACTTCGCTTTTCCCAGAAGGCACCTGGAGTAGGCAAATTAGCCTCCTCAAGCTTGAATCCCTGGTTTGGTGAGGCTTTCCAAGCAGCTGGTCCCGGCTGGACCCAGCGATCTTCTAGCTGAGGGAGACTTCGCTTTTCCCAGAAGGCACCTGGAGTAGGCAAATTAGCCTCCTCAAGCTTGAATCCCTGGTTTGGTGAGGCTTTCCAAGCAGCTGGTCCCGGCTGGACCCAGCGATCTTCTAGCTGAGGGAGACTTCGCTTTTCCCAGAAGGCACCTGGAGTAGGCAAATTAGCCTCCTCAAGCTTGAATCCCTGGTTTGGTGAGGCTTTCCAAGCAGCTGGTCCCGGCTGGACCCAGCGATCTTCTAGCTGAGGGAGACTTCGCTTTTCCCAGAAGGCACCTGGAGTAGGCAAATTAGCCTCCTCAAGCTTGAATCCCTGGTTTGGTGAGGCTTTCCAAGCAGCTGGTCCCGGCTGGACCCAGCGATCTTCTAGCTGAGGGAGACTTCGCTTTTCCCAGAAGGCACCTGGAGTAGGCAAATTAGCCTCCTCAAGCTTGAATCCCTGGTTTGGTGAGGCTTTCCAAGCAGCTGGTCCCGGCTGGACCCAGCGATCTTCTAGCTGAGGGAGACTTCGCTTTTCCCAGAAGGCACCTGGAGTAGGCAAATTAGCCTCCTCAAGCTTGAATCCCTGGTTTGGTGAGGCTTTCCAAGCAGCTGGTCCCGGCTGGACCCAGCGATCTTCTAGCTGAGGGAGACTTCGCTTTTCCCAGAAGGCACCTGGAGTAGGCAAATTAGCCTCCTCAAGCTTGAATCCCTGGTTTGGTGAGGCTTTCCAAGCAGCTGGTCCCGGCTGGACCCAGCGATCTTCTAGCTGAGGGAGACTTCGCTTTTCCCAGAAGGCACCTGGAGTAGGCAAATTAGCCTCCTCAAGCTTGAATCCCTGGTTTGGTGAGGCTTTCCAAGCAGCTGGTCCCGGCTGGACCCAGCGATCTTCTAGCTGAGGGAGACTTCGCTTTTCCCAGAAGGCACCTGGAGTAGGCAAATTAGCCTCCTCAAGCTTGAATCCCTGGTTTGGTGAGGCTTTCCAAGCAGCTGGTCCCGGCTGGACCCAGCGATCTTCTAGCTGAGGGAGACTTCGCTTTTCCCAGAAGGCACCTGGAGTAGGCAAATTAGCCTCCTCAAGCTTGAATCCCTGGTTTGGTGAGGCTTTCCAAGCAGCTGGTCCCGGCTGGACCCAGCGATCTTCTAGCTGAGGGAGACTTCGCTTTTCCCAGAAGGCACCTGGAGTAGGCAAATTAGCCTCCTCAAGCTTGAATCCCTGGTTTGGTGAGGCTTTCCAAGCAGCTGGTCCCGGCTGGACCCAGCGATCTTCTAGCTGAGGGAGACTTCGCTTTTCCCAGAAGGCACCTGGAGTAGGCAAATTAGCCTCCTCAAGCTTGAATCCCTGGTTTGGTGAGGCTTTCCAAGCAGCTGGTCCCGGCTGGACCCAGCGATCTTCTAGCTGAGGGAGACTTCGCTTTTCCCAGAAGGCACCTGGAGTAGGCAAATTAGCCTCCTCAAGCTTGAATCCCTGGTTTGGTGAGGCTTTCCAAGCAGCTGGTCCCGGCTGGACCCAGCGATCTTCTAGCTGAGGGAGACTTCGCTTTTCCCAGAAGGCACCTGGAGTAGGCAAATTAGCCTCCTCAAGCTTGAATCCCTGGTTTGGTGAGGCTTTCCAAGCAGCTGGTCCCGGCTGGACCCAGCGATCTTCTAGCTGAGGGAGACTTCGCTTTTCCCAGAAGGCACCTGGAGTAGGCAAATTAGCCTCCTCAAGCTTGAATCCCTGGTTTGGTGAGGCTTTCCAAGCAGCTGGTCCCGGCTGGACCCAGCGATCTTCTAGCTGAGGGAGACTTCGCTTTTCCCAGAAGGCACCTGGAGTAGGCAAATTAGCCTCCTCAAGCTTGAATCCCTGGTTTGGTGAGGCTTTCCAAGCAGCTGGTCCCGGCTGGACCCAGCGATCTTCTAGCTGAGGGAGACTTCGCTTTTCCCAGAAGGCACCTGGAGTAGGCAAATTAGCCTCCTCAAGCTTGAATCCCTGGTTTGGTGAGGCTTTCCAAGCAGCTGGTCCCGGCTGGACCCAGCGATCTTCTAGCTGAGGGAGACTTCGCTTTTCCCAGAAGGCACCTGGAGTAGGCAAATTAGCCTCCTCAAGCTTGAATCCCTGGTTTGGTGAGGCTTTCCAAGCAGCTGGTCCCGGCTGGACCCAGCGATCTTCTAGCTGAGGGAGACTTCGCTTTTCCCAGAAGGCACCTGGAGTAGGCAAATTAGCCTCCTCAAGCTTGAATCCCTGGTTTGGTGAGGCTTTCCAAGCAGCTGGTCCCGGCTGGACCCAGCGATCTTCTAGCTGAGGGAGACTTCGCTTTTCCCAGAAGGCACCTGGAGTAGGCAAATTAGCCTCCTCAAGCTTGAATCCCTGGTTTGGTGAGGCTTTCCAAGCAGCTGGTCCCGGCTGGACCCAGCGATCTTCTAGCTGAGGGAGACTTCGCTTTTCCCAGAAGGCACCTGGAGTAGGCAAATTAGCCTCCTCAAGCTTGAATCCCTGGTTTGGTGAGGCTTTCCAAGCAGCTGGTCCCGGCTGGACCCAGCGATCTTCTAGCTGAGGGAGACTTCGCTTTTCCCAGAAGGCACCTGGAGTAGGCAAATTAGCCTCCTCAAGCTTGAATCCCTGGTTTGGTGAGGCTTTCCAAGCAGCTGGTCCCGGCTGGACCCAGCGATCTTCTAGCTGAGGGAGACTTCGCTTTTCCCAGAAGGCACCTGGAGTAGGCAAATTAGCCTCCTCAAGCTTGAATCCCTGGTTTGGTGAGGCTTTCCAAGCAGCTGGTCCCGGCTGGACCCAGCGATCTTCTAGCTGAGGGAGACTTCGCTTTTCCCAGAAGGCACCTGGAGTAGGCAAATTAGCCTCCTCAAGCTTGAATCCCTGGTTTGGTGAGGCTTTCCAAGCAGCTGGTCCCGGCTGGACCCAGCGATCTTCTAGCTGAGGGAGACTTCGCTTTTCCCAGAAGGCACCTGGAGTAGGCAAATTAGCCTCCTCAAGCTTGAATCCCTGGTTTGGTGAGGCTTTCCAAGCAGCTGGTCCCGGCTGGACCCAGCGATCTTCTAGCTGAGGGAGACTTCGCTTTTCCCAGAAGGCACCTGGAGTAGGCAAATTAGCCTCCTCAAGCTTGAATCCCTGGTTTGGTGAGGCTTTCCAAGCAGCTGGTCCCGGCTGGACCCAGCGATCTTCTAGCTGAGGGAGACTTCGCTTTTCCCAGAAGGCACCTGGAGTAGGCAAATTAGCCTCCTCAAGCTTGAATCCCTGGTTTGGTGAGGCTTTCCAAGCAGCTGGTCCCGGCTGGACCCAGCTGGACCCAGCGATCTTCTAGCTGAGGGAGACTTCGCTTTTCCCAGAAGGCACCTGGAGTAGGCAAATTAGCCTCCTCAAGCTTGAATCCCTGGTTTGGTGAGGCTTTCCAAGCAGCTGGTCCCGGCTGGACCCAGCGATCTTCTAGCTGAGGGAGACTTCGCTTTTCCCAGAAGGCACCTGGAGTAGGCAAATTAGCCTCCTCAAGCTTGAATCCCTGGTTTGGTGAGGCTTTCCAAGCAGCTGGTCCCGGCTGGACCCAGCGATCTTCTAGCTGAGGGAGACTTCGCTTTTCCCAGAAGGCACCTGGAGTAGGCAAATTAGCCTCCTCAAGCTTGAATCCCTGGTTTGGTGAGGCTTTCCAAGCAGCTGGTCCCGGCTGGACCCAGCGATCTTCTAGCTGAGGGAGACTTCGCTTTTCCCAGAAGGCACCTGGAGTAGGCAAATTAGCCTCCTCAAGCTTGAATCCCTGGTTTGGTGAGGCTTTCCAAGCAGCTGGTCCCGGCTGGACCCAGCGATCTTCTAGCTGAGGGAGACTTCGCTTTTCCCAGAAGGCACCTGGAGTAGGCAAATTAGCCTCCTCAAGCTTGAATCCCTGGTTTGGTGAGGCTTTCCAAGCAGCTGGTCCCGGCTGGACCCAGCGATCTTCTAGCTGAGGGAGACTTCGCTTTTCCCAGAAGGCACCTGGAGTAGGCAAATTAGCCTCCTCAAGCTTGAATCCCTGGTTTGGTGAGGCTTTCCAAGCAGCTGGTCCCGGCTGGACCCAGCGATCTTCTAGCTGAGGGAGACTTCGCTTTTCCCAGAAGGCACCTGGAGTAGGCAAATTAGCCTCCTCAAGCTTGAATCCCTGGTTTGGTGAGGCTTTCCAAGCAGCTGGTCCCGGCTGGACCCAGCGATCTTCTAGCTGAGGGAGACTTCGCTTTTCCCAGAAGGCACCTGGAGTAGGCAAATTAGCCTCCTCAAGCTTGAATCCCTGGTTTGGTGAGGCTTTCCAAGCAGCTGGTCCCGGCTGGACCCAGCGATCTTCTAGCTGAGGGAGACTTCGCTTTTCCCAGAAGGCACCTGGAGTAGGCAAATTAGCCTCCTCAAGCTTGAATCCCTGGTTTGGTGAGGCTTTCCAAGCAGCTGGTCCCGGCTGGACCCAGCGATCTTCTAGCTGAGGGAGACTTCGCTTTTCCCAGAAGGCACCTGGAGTAGGCAAATTAGCCTCCTCAAGCTTGAATCCCTGGTTTGGTGAGGCTTTCCAAGCAGCTGGTCCCGGCTGGACCCAGCGATCTTCTAGCTGAGGGAGACTTCGCTTTTCCCAGAAGGCACCTGGAGTAGGCAAATTAGCCTCCTCAAGCTTGAATCCCTGGTTTGGTGAGGCTTTCCAAGCAGCTGGTCCCGGCTGGACCCAGCGATCTTCTAGCTGAGGGAGACTTCGCTTTTCCCAGAAGGCACCTGGAGTAGGCAAATTAGCCTCCTCAAGCTTGAATCCCTGGTTTGGTGAGGCTTTCCAAGCAGCTGGTCCCGGCTGGACCCAGCGATCTTCTAGCTGAGGGAGACTTCGCTTTTCCCAGAAGGCACCTGGAGTAGGCAAATTAGCCTCCTCAAGCTTGAATCCCTGGTTTGGTGAGGCTTTCCAAGCAGCTGGTCCCGGCTGGACCCAGCGATCTTCTAGCTGAGGGAGACTTCGCTTTTCCCAGAAGGCACCTGGAGTAGGCAAATTAGCCTCCTCAAGCTTGAATCCCTGGTTTGGTGAGGCTTTCCAAGCAGCTGGTCCCGGCTGGACCCAGCGATCTTCTAGCTGAGGGAGACTTCGCTTTTCCCAGAAGGCACCTGGAGTAGGCAAATTAGCCTCCTCAAGCTTGAATCCCTGGTTTGGTGAGGCTTTCCAAGCAGCTGGTCCCGGCTGGACCCAGCGATCTTCTAGCTGAGGGAGACTTCGCTTTTCCCAGAAGGCACCTGGAGTAGGCAAATTAGCCTCCTCAAGCTTGAATCCCTGGTTTGGTGAGGCTTTCCAAGCAGCTGGTCCCGGCTGGACCCAGCGATCTTCTAGCTGAGGGAGACTTCGCTTTTCCCAGAAGGCACCTGGAGTAGGCAAATTAGCCTCCTCAAGCTTGAATCCCTGGTTTGGTGAGGCTTTCCAAGCAGCTGGTCCCGGCTGGACCCAGCGATCTTCTAGCTGAGGGAGACTTCGCTTTTCCCAGAAGGCACCTGGAGTAGGCAAATTAGCCTCCTCAAGCTTGAATCCCTGGTTTGGTGAGGCTTTCCAAGCAGCTGGTCCCGGCTGGACCCAGCGATCTTCTAGCTGAGGGAGACTTCGCTTTTCCCAGAAGGCACCTGGAGTAGGCAAATTAGCCTCCTCAAGCTTGAATCCCTGGTTTGGTGAGGCTTTCCAAGCAGCTGGTCCCGGCTGGACCCAGCGATCTTCTAGCTGAGGGAGACTTCGCTTTTCCCAGAAGGCACCTGGAGTAGGCAAATTAGCCTCCTCAAGCTTGAATCCCTGGTTTGGTGAGGCTTTCCAAGCAGCTGGTCCCGGCTGGACCCAGCGATCTTCTAGCTGAGGGAGACTTCGCTTTTCCCAGAAGGCACCTGGAGTAGGCAAATTAGCCTCCTCAAGCTTGAATCCCTGGTTTGGTGAGGCTTTCCAAGCAGCTGGTCCCGGCTGGACCCAGCGATCTTCTAGCTGAGGGAGACTTCGCTTTTCCCAGAAGGCACCTGGAGTAGGCAAATTAGCCTCCTCAAGCTTGAATCCCTGGTTTGGTGAGGCTTTCCAAGCAGCTGGTCCCGGCTGGACCCAGCGATCTTCTAGCTGAGGGAGACTTCGCTTTTCCCAGAAGGCACCTGGAGTAGGCAAATTAGCCTCCTCAAGCTTGAATCCCTGGTTTGGTGAGGCTTTCCAAGCAGCTGGTCCCGGACCCAGCGATCTTCTAGCTGAGGGAGACTTCGCTTTTCCCAGAAGGCACCTGGAGTAGGCAAATTAGCCTCCTCAAGCTTGAATCCCTGGTTTGGTGAGGCTTTCCAAGCAGCTGGTCCCGGCTGGACCCAGCGATCTTCTAGCTGAGGGAGACTTCGCTTTTCCCAGAAGGCACCTGGAGTAGGCAAATTAGCCTCCTCAAGCTTGAATCCCTGGTTTGGTGAGGCTTTCCAAGCAGCTGGTCCCGGCTGGACCCAGCGATCTTCTAGCTGAGGGAGACTTCGCTTTTCCCAGAAGGCACCTGGAGTAGGCAAATTAGCCTCCTCAAGCTTGAATCCCTGGTTTGGTGAGGCTTTCCAAGCAGCTGGTCCCGGCTGGACCCAGCGATCTTCTAGCTGAGGGAGACTTCGCTTTTCCCAGAAGGCACCTGGAGTAGGCAAATTAGCCTCCTCAAGCTTGAATCCCTGGTTTGGTGAGGCTTTCCAAGCAGCTGGTCCCGGCTGGACCCAGCGATCTTCTAGCTGAGGGAGACTTCGCTTTTCCCAGAAGGCACCTGGAGTAGGCAAATTAGCCTCCTCAAGCTTGAATCCCTGGTTTGGTGAGGCTTTCCAAGCAGCTGGTCCCGGCTGGACCCAGCGATCTTCTAGCTGAGGGAGACTTCGCTTTTCCCAGAAGGCACCTGGAGTAGGCAAATTAGCCTCCTCAAGCTTGAATCCCTGGTTTGGTGAGGCTTTCCAAGCAGCTGGTCCCGGCTGGACCCAGCGATCTTCTAGCTGAGGGAGACTTCGCTTTTCCCAGAAGGCACCTGGAGTAGGCAAATTAGCCTCCTCAAGCTTGAATCCCTGGTTTGGTGAGGCTTTCCAAGCAGCTGGTCCCGGCTGGACCCAGCGATCTTCTAGCTGAGGGAGACTTCGCTTTTCCCAGAAGGCACCTGGAGTAGGCAAATTAGCCTCCTCAAGCTTGAATCCCTGGTTTGGTGAGGCTTTCCAAGCAGCTGGTCCCGGCTGGACCCAGCGATCTTCTAGCTGAGGGAGACTTCGCTTTTCCCAGAAGGCACCTGGAGTAGGCAAATTAGCCTCCTCAAGCTTGAATCCCTGGTTTGGTGAGGCTTTCCAAGCAGCTGGTCCCGGCTGGACCCAGCGATCTTCTAGCTGAGGGAGACTTCGCTTTTCCCAGAAGGCACCTGGAGTAGGCAAATTAGCCTCCTCAAGCTTGAATCCCTGGTTTGGTGAGGCTTTCCAAGCAGCTGGTCCCGGCTGGACCCAGCGATCTTCTAGCTGAGGGAGACTTCGCTTTTCCCAGAAGGCACCTGGAGTAGGCAAATTAGCCTCCTCAAGCTTGAATCCCTGGTTTGGTGAGGCTTTCCAAGCAGCTGGTCCCGGCTGGACCCAGCGATCTTCTAGCTGAGGGAGACTTCGCTTTTCCCAGAAGGCACCTGGAGTAGGCAAATTAGCCTCCTCAAGCTTGAATCCCTGGTTTGGTGAGGCTTTCCAAGCAGCTGGTCCCGGCTGGACCCAGCGATCTTCTAGCTGAGGGAGACTTCGCTTTTCCCAGAAGGCACCTGGAGTAGGCAAATTAGCCTCCTCAAGCTTGAATCCCTGGTTTGGTGAGGCTTTCCAAGCAGCTGGTCCCGGCTGGACCCAGCGATCTTCTAGCTGAGGGAGACTTCGCTTTTCCCAGAAGGCACCTGGAGTAGGCAAATTAGCCTCCTCAAGCTTGAATCCCTGGTTTGGTGAGGCTTTCCAAGCAGCTGGTCCCGGCTGGACCCAGCGATCTTCTAGCTGAGGGAGACTTCGCTTTTCCCAGAAGGCACCTGGAGTAGGCAAATTAGCCTCCTCAAGCTTGAATCCCTGGTTTGGTGAGGCTTTCCAAGCAGCTGGTCCCGGCTGGACCCAGCGATCTTCTAGCTGAGGGAGACTTCGCTTTTCCCAGAAGGCACCTGGAGTAGGCAAATTAGCCTCCTCAAGCTTGAATCCCTGGTTTGGTGAGGCTTTCCAAGCAGCTGGTCCCGGCTGGACCCAGCGATCTTCTAGCTGAGGGAGACTTCGCTTTTCCCAGAAGGCACCTGGAGTAGGCAAATTAGCCTCCTCAAGCTTGAATCCCTGGTTTGGTGAGGCTTTCCAAGCAGCTGGTCCCGGCTGGACCCAGCGATCTTCTAGCTGAGGGAGACTTCGCTTTTCCCAGAAGGCACCTGGGTAGGCAAATTAGCCTCCTCAAGCTTGAATCCCTGGTTTGGTGAGGCTTTCCAAGCAGCTGGTCCCGCTGGACCCAGCGATCTTCTAGCTGAGGGAGACTTCGCTTTTCCCAGAAGGCACCTGGAGTAGGCAAATTAGCCTCCTCAAGCTTGAATCCCTGGTTTGGTGAGGCTTTCCAAGCAGCTGGTCCCGGCTGGACCCAGCGATCTTCTAGCTGAGGGAGACTTCGCTTTTCCAGAAGGCACCTGGAGTAGGCAAATTAGCCTCCTCAAGCTTGAATCCCTGGTTTGGTGAGGCTTTCCAAGCAGCTGGTCCCGGCTGGACCCAGCGATCTTCTAGCTGAGGGAGACTTCGCTTTTCCCAGAAGGCACCTGGAGTAGGCAAATTAGCCTCCTCAAGCTTGAATCCCTGTTTGGTGAGGCTTTCCAAGCAGCTGGTCCCGGCTGGACCCAGCGATCTTCTAGCTGAGGGAGACTTCGCTTTTCCAGAAGGCACCTGGAGTAGGCAAATTAGCCTCCTCAAGCTTGAATCCCTGGTTTGGTGAGGCTTTCCAAGCAGCTGGTCCCGGCTGGACCCAGCGATCTTCTAGCTGAGGGAGACTTCGCTTTTCCCAGAAGGCACCTGGAGTAGGCAAATTAGCCTCCTCAAGCTTGAATCCCTGGTTTGGTGAGGCTTTCCAAGCAGCTGGTCCCGGCTGGACCCAGCGATCTTCTAGCTGAGGGAGACTTCGCTTTTCCCAGAAGGCACCTGGAGTAGGCAAATTAGCCTCCTCAAGCTTGAATCCCTGGTTTGGTGAGGCTTTCCAAGCAGCTGGTCCCGGGACCCAGCGATCTTCTAGCTGAGGGAGACTTCGCTTTTCCAGAAGGCACCTGGAGTAGGCAAATTAGCCTCCTCAAGCTTGAATCCCTGGTTGGTGAGGCTTTCCAAGCAGCTGGTCCCAGCGATCTTCTAGCTGAGGGAGACTTCGCTTTTCCCAGAAGGCACCTGGAGTAGGCAAATTAGCCTCCTCAAGCTTGAATCCCTGGTTTGGTGAGGCTTTCCAAGCAGCTGGTCCCAGCGATCTTCTAGCTGAGGGAGACTTCGCTTTTCCCAGAAGGCACCTGGAGTAGGCAAATTAGCCTCCTCAAGCTTGAATCCCTGGTTTGGTGAGGCTTTCCAAGCAGCTGGTCCCGGCTGGACCCAGCGATCTTCTAGCTGAGGGAGACTTCGCTTTTCCCAGAAGGCACCTGGAGTAGGCAAATTAGCCTCCTCAAGCTTGAATCCCTGGTTTGGTGAGGCTTTCCAAGCAGCTGGTCCCAGCGATCTTCTAGCTGAGGGAGAGTTCGCTTTTCCCAGAAGGCACCTGGAGTAGGCAAATTAGCCTCCTCAAGCTTGAATCCCTGGTTTGGTGAGGCTTTCCAAGCAGCTGGTCCCAGCGATCTTCTAGCTGAGGGAGACTTCGCTTTTCCCAGAAGGCACCTGGAGTAGGCAAATTAGCCTCCTCAAGCTTGAATCCCTGGTTTGGTGAGGCTTTCCAAGCAGCTGGTCCCAGCGATCTTCTAGCTGAGGGAGACTTCGCTTTTCCCAGAAGGCACCTGGAGTAGGCAAATTAGCCTCCTCAAGCTTGAATCCCTGGTTTGGTGAGGCTTTCCAAGCAGCTGGTCCCGCTGGACCCAGCGATCTTCTAGCTGAGGGAGACTTCGCTTTTCCCAGAAGGCACCTGGAGTAGGCAAATTAGCCTCCTCAAGCTTGAATCCCTGGTTTGGTGAGGCTTTCCAAGCAGCTGGTCCCGGCTGGACCCAGCGATCTTCTAGCTGAGGGAGACTTCGCTTTTCCCAGAAGGCACCTGGAGTAGGCAAATTAGCCTCCTCAAGCTTGAATCCCTGGTTTGGTGAGGCTTTCCAAGCAGCTGGTCCCGGCTGGACCCAGCGATCTTCTAGCTGAGGGAGACTTCGCTTTTCCCAGAAGGCACCTGGAGTAGGCAAATTAGCCTCCTCAAGCTTGAATCCCTGGTTTGGTGAGGCTTTCCAAGCAGCTGGTCCCGGCTGGACCCAGCGATCTTCTAGCTGAGGGAGACTTCGCTTTTCCCAGAAGGCACCTGGAGTAGGCAAATTAGCCTCCTCAAGCTTGAATCCCTGGTTTGGTGAGGCTTTCCAAGCAGCTGGTCCCGGCTGGACCCAGCGATCTTCTAGCTGAGGGAGACTTCGCTTTTCCCAGAAGGCACCTGGAGTAGGCAAATTAGCCTCCTCAAGCTTGAATCCCTGGTTTGGTGAGGCTTTCCAAGCAGCTGGTCCCGGCTGGACCCAGCGATCTTCTAGCTGAGGGAGACTTCGCTTTTCCCAGAAGGCACCTGGAGTAGGCAAATTAGCCTCCTCAAGCTTGAATCCCTGGTTTGGTGAGGCTTTCCAAGCAGCTGGTCCCGGCTGGACCCAGCGATCTTCTAGCTGAGGGAGACTTCGCTTTTCCCAGAAGGCACCTGGAATAGGCAAATTAGCCTCCTCAAGCTTGAATCCCTGGTTTGGTGAGGCTTTCCAAGCAGCTGGTCCCGGCTGGACCCAGCGATCTTCTAGCTGAGGGAGACTTCGCTTTTCCCAGAAGGCACCTGGAATAGGCAAACTAGCCTCCTCAAGCTTGAATCCCTGGTTTGGTGAGGCTTTCCAAGCAGCTGGTCCCGGCTGGACCCAGCGATCTTCTAGCTGAGGGAGACTTCGCTTTTCCCAGAAGGCACCTGGAGTAGGCAAATTAGCCTCCTCAAGCTTGAATCCCTGGTTTGGTGAGGCTTTCCAAGCAGCTGGTCCCGGCTGGACCCAGCGATCTTCTAGCTGAGGGAGACTTCGCTTTTCCCAGAAGGCACCTGGAATAGGCAAATTAGCCTCCTCGAGCTTGAATCCCTGGTTTGGTGAGGCTTTCCAAGCAGCTGGTCCCGGCTGGACCCAGCGATCTTCTAGCTGAGGGAGACTTCGCTTTTCCTAGAAGGCACCTGGAATAGGCAAATTAGCCTCCTCAAGCTTGAATCCCTGGTTTGGTGAGGCTTTCCAAGCAGCTGGTCCCGGCTGGACCCAGCGATCTTCTAGCTGAGGGAGACTTCGCTTTTCCCAGAAGGCACCTGGAATAGGCAAATTAGCCTCCTCAAGCTTGAATCCCTGGTTTGGTGAGGCTTTCCAAGCAGCTGGTCCCGGCTGGACCCAGCGATCTTCTAGCTGAGGGAGACTTCGCTTTTCCCAGAAGGCACCTGGAATAGGCAAATTAGCCTCCTCAAGCTTGAATCCCTGGTTTGGTGAGGCTTTCCAAGCAGCTGGTCCCGGCTGGACCCAGCGATCTTCTAGCTGAGGGAGACTTCGCTTTTCCCAGAAGGCACCTGGAGTAGGCAAATTAGCCTCCTCAAGCTTGAATCCCTGGTTTGGTGAGGCTTTCCAAGCAGCTGGTCCCAGCGATCTTCTAGCTGAGGGAGACTTCGCTTTTCCCAGAAGGCACCTGGAGTAGGCAAATTAGCCTCCTCAAGCTTGAATCCCTGGTTTGGTGAGGCTTTCCAAGCAGCTGGTCCCAGCGATCTTCTAGCTGAGGGAGACTTCGCTTTTCCCAGAAGGCACCTGGAGTAGGCAAATTAGCCTCCTCAAGCTTGAATCCCTGGTTTGGTGAGGCTTTCCAAGCAGCTGGTCCCAGCGATCTTCTAGCTGAGGGAGACTTCGCTTTTCCCAGAAGGCACCTGGAGTAGGCAAATTAGCCTCCTCAAGCTTGAATCCCTGGTTTGGTGAGGCTTTCCAAGCAGCTGGTCCCGGCTGGACCCAGCGATCTTCTAGCTGAGGGAGACTTCGCTTTTCCCAGAAGGCACCTGGAGTAGGCAAATTAGCCTCCTCAAGCTTGAATCCCTGGTTTGGTGAGGCTTTCCAAGCAGCTGGTCCCGGCTGGACCCAGCGATCTTCTAGCTGAGGGAGACTTCGCTTTTCCCAGAAGGCACCTGGAGTAGGCAAATTAGCCTCCTCAAGCTTGAATCCCTGGTTTGGTGAGGCTTTCCAAGCAGCTGGTCCCGGCTGGACCCAGCGATCTTCTAGCTGAGGGAGACTTCGCTTTTCCCAGAAGGCACCTGGAGTAGGCAAATTAGCCTCCTCAAGCTTGAATCCCTGGTTTGGTGAGGCTTTCCAAGCAGCTGGTCCCGGCTGGACCCAGCGATCTTCTAGCTGAGGGAGACTTCGCTTTTCCCAGAAGGCACCTGGAGTAGGCAAATTAGCCTCCTCAAGCTTGAATCCCTGGTTTGGTGAGGCTTTCCAAGCACCTGGTCCCGGCTGGACCCAGCGATCTTCTAGCTGAGGGAGACTTCGCTTTTCCCAGAAGGCACCTGGAGTAGGCAAATTAGCCTCCTCAAGCTTGAATCCCTGGTTTGGTGAGGCTTTCCAAGCAGCTGGTCCCGGCTGGACCCAGCGATCTTCTAGCTGAGGGAGACTTCGCTTTTCCCAGAAGGCACCTGGAGTAGGCAAATTAGCCTCCTCAAGCTTGAATCCCTGGTTTGGTGAGGCTTTCCAAGCAGCTGGTCCCGGCTGGACCCAGCGATCTTCTAGCTGAGGGAGACTTCGCTTTTCCCAGAAGGCACCTGGAGTAGGCAAATTAGCCTCCTCGAGCTTGAATCCCTGGTTTGGTGAGGCTTTCCAAGCAGCTGGTCCCGGCTGGACCCAGCGATCTTCTAGCTGAGGGAGACTTCGCTTTTCCCAGAAGGCACCTGGAGTAGGCAAATTAGCCTCCTCGAGCTTGAATCCCTGGTTTGGTGAGGCTTTCCAAGCAGCTGGTCCCGGCTGGACCCAGCGATCTTCTAGCTGAGGGAGACTTCGCTTTTCCCAGAAGGCACCTGGAATAGGCAAATTAGCCTCCTCGAGCTTGAATCCCTGGTTTGGTGAGGCTTTCCAAGCAGCTGGTCCCGGCTGGACCCAGCGATCTTCTAGCTGAGGGAGACTTCGCTTTTCCCAGAAGGCACCTGGAATAGGCAAATTAGCCTCCTCAAGCTTGAATCCCTGGTTTGGTGAGGCTTTCCAAGCAGCTGGTCCCGGCTGGACCCAGCGATCTTCTAGCTGAGGGAGACTTCGCTTTTCCCAGAAGGCACCTGGAATAGGCAAATTAGCCTCCTCAAGCTTGAATCCCTGGTTTGGTGAGGCTTTCCAAGCAGCTGGTCCCGGCTGGACCCAGCGATCTTCTAGCTGAGGGAGACTTCGCTTTTCCCAGAAGGCACCTGGAATAGGCAAATTAGCCTCCTCAAGCTTGAATCCCTGGTTTGGTGAGGCTTTCCAAGCAGCTGGTCCCGGCTGGACCCAGCGATCTTCTAGCTGAGGGAGACTTCGCTTTTCCCAGAAGGCACCTGGAGTAGGCAAATTAGCCTCCTCAAGCTTGAATCCCTGGTTTGGTGAGGCTTTCCAAGCAGCTGGTCCCGGCTGGACCCAGCGATCTTCTAGCTGAGGGAGACTTCGCTTTTCCCAGAAGGCACCTGGAGTAGGCAAATTAGCCTCCTCAAGCTTGAATCCCTGGTTTGGTGAGGCTTTCCAAGCAGCTGGTCCCGGCTGGACCCAGCGATCTTCTAGCTGAGGGAGACTTCGCTTTTCCCAGAAGGCACCTGGAGTAGGCAAATTAGCCTCCTCAAGCTTGAATCCCTGGTTTGGTGAGGCTTTCCAAGCAGCTGGTCCCGGCTGGACCCAGCGATCTTCTAGCTGAGGGAGACTTCGCTTTTCCCAGAAGGCACCTGGAGTAGGCAAATTAGCCTCCTCAAGCTTGAATCCCTGGTTTGGTGAGGCTTTCCAAGCAGCTGGTCCCGGCTGGACCCAGCGATCTTCTAGCTGAGGGAGACTTCGCTTTTCCCAGAAGGCACCTGGAGTAGGCAAATTAGCCTCCTCAAGCTTGAATCCCTGGTTTGGTGAGGCTTTCCAAGCAGCTGGTCCCGGCTGGACCCAGCGATCTTCTAGCTGAGGGAGACTTCGCTTTTCCCAGAAGGCACCTGGAGTAGGCAAATTAGCCTCCTCAAGCTTGAATCCCTGGTTTGGTGAGGCTTTCCAAGCAGCTGGTCCCGGCTGGACCCAGCGATCTTCTAGCTGAGGGAGACTTCGCTTTTCCCAGAAGGCACCTGGAGTAGGCAAATTAGCCTCCTCAAGCTTGAATCCCTGGTTTGGTGAGGCTTTCCAAGCAGCTGGACCCAGCGATCTTCTAGCTGAGGGAGACTTCGCTTTTCCCAGAAGGCACCTGGAGTAGGCAAATTAGCCTCCTCAAGCTTGAATCCCTGGTTTGGTGAGGCTTTCCAAGCAGCTGGTCCCAGCGATCTTCTAGCTGAGGGAGACTTCGCTTTTCCCAGAAGGCACCTGGAGTAGGCAAATTAGCCTCCTCAAGCTTGAATCCCTGGTTTGGTGAGGCTTTCCAAGCAGCTGGTCCCAGCGATCTTCTAGCTGAGGGAGACTTCGCTTTTCCCAGAAGGCACCTGGAGTAGGCAAATTAGCCTCCTCAAGCTTGAATCCCTGGTTTGGTGAGGCTTTCCAAGCAGCTGGTCCCAGCGATCTTCTAGCTGAGGGAGACTTCGCTTTTCCCAGAAGGCACCTGGAGTAGGCAAATTAGCCTCCTCAAGCTTGAATCCCTGGTTTGGTGAGGCTTTCCAAGCAGCTGGTCCCAGCGATCTTCTAGCTGAGGGAGACTTCGCTTTTCCCAGAAGGCACCTGGAGTAGGCAAATTAGCCTCCTCAAGCTTGAATCCCTGGTTTGGTGAGGCTTTCCAAGCAGCTGGTCCCAGCGATCTTCTAGCTGAGGGAGACTTCGCTTTTCCCAGAAGGCACCTGGAGTAGGCAAATTAGCCTCCTCAAGCGCTTGAATCCCTGGTTTGGTGAGGCTTTCCAAGCAGCTGGTCCCGGCTGGACCCAGCGATCTTCTAGCTGAGGGAGACTTCGCTTTTCCCAGAAGGCACCTGGAGTAGGCAAATTAGCCTCCTCAAGCTTGAATCCCTGGTTTGGTGAGGCTTTCCAAGCAGCTGGTCCCGGCTGGACCCAGCGATCTTCTAGCTGAGGGAGACTTCGCTTTTCCCAGAAGGCACCTGGAGTAGGCAAATTAGCCTCCTCAAGGTTGAATCCCTGGTTTGGTGAGGCTTTCCAAGCAGCTGGTCCCGGCTGGACCCAGCGATCTTCTAGCTGAGGGAGACTTCGCTTTTCCCAGAAGGCACCTGGAGTAGGCAAATTAGCCTCCTCAAGCTTGAATCCCTGGTTTGGTGAGGCTTTCCAAGCAGCTGGTCCCGGCTGGACCCAGCGATCTTCTAGCTGAGGGAGACTTCGCTTTTCCCAGAAGGCACCTGGAGTAGGCAAATTAGCCTCCTCAAGCTTGAATCCCTGGTTTGGTGAGGCTTTCCAAGCAGCTGGTCCCGGCTGGACCCAGCGATCTTCTAGCTGAGGGAGACTTCGCTTTTCCCAGAAGGCACCTGGAGTAGGCAAATTAGCCTCCTCAAGCTTGAATCCCTGGTTTGGTGAGGCTTTCCAAGCAGCTGGTCCCGGCTGGACCCAGCGATCTTCTAGCTGAGGGAGACTTCGCTTTTCCCAGAAGGCACCTGGAGTAGGCAAATTAGCCTCCTCAAGCTTGAATCCCTGGTTTGGTGAGGCTTTCCAAGCAGCTGGTCCCGGCTGGACCCAGCGATCTTCTAGCTGAGGGAGACTTCGCTTTTCCCAGAAGGCACCTGGAGTAGGCAAATTAGCCTCCTCGAGCTTGAATCCCTGGTTTGGTGAGGCTTTCCAAGCAGCTGGTCCCGGCTGGACCCAGCGATCTTCTAGCTGAGGGAGACTTCGCTTTTCCCAGAAGGCACCTGGAGTAGGCAAATTAGCCTCCTCGAGCTTGAATCCCTGGTTTGGTGAGGCTTTCCAAGCAGCTGGTCCCGGCTGGACCCAGCGATCTTCTAGCTGAGGGAGACTTCGCTTTTCCCAGAAGGCACCTGGAATAGGCAAATTAGCCTCCTCGAGCTTGAATCCCTGGTTTGGTGAGGCTTTCCAAGCAGCTGGTCCCGGCTGGACCCAGCGATCTTCTAGCTGAGGGAGACTTCGCTTTTCCCAGAAGGCACCTGGAATAGGCAAATTAGCCTCCTCAAGCTTGAATCCCTGGTTTGGTGAGGCTTTCCAAGCAGCTGGTCCCGGCTGGACCCAGCGATCTTCTAGCTGAGGGAGACTTCGCTTTTCCCAGAAGGCACCTGGAATAGGCAAATTAGCCTCCTCAAGCTTGAATCCCTGGTTTGGTGAGGCTTTCCAAGCAGCTGGTCCCGGCTGGACCCAGCGATCTTCTAGCTGAGGGAGACTTCGCTTTTCCCAGAAGGCACCTGGAATAGGCAAATTAGCCTCCTCAAGCTTGAATCCCTGGTTTGGTGAGGCTTTCCAAGCAGCTGGTCCCGGCTGGACCCAGCGATCTTCTAGCTGAGGGAGACTTCGCTTTTCCCAGAAGGCACCTGGAATAGGCAAATTAGCCTCCTCAAGCTTGAATCCCTGGTTTGGTGAGGCTTTCCAAGCAGCTGGTCCCGGCTGGACCCAGCGATCTTCTAGCTGAGGGAGACTTCGCTTTTCCCAGAAGGCACCTGGAATAGGCAAATTAGCCTCCTCAAGCTTGAATCCCTGGTTTGGTGAGGCTTTCCAAGCAGCTGGTCCCGGCTGGACCCAGCGATCTTCTAGCTGAGGGAGACTTCGCTTTTCCCAGAAGGCACCTGGAATAGGCAAATTAGCCTCCTCAAGCTTGAATCCCTGGTTTGGTGAGGCTTTCCAAGCAGCTGGTCCCGGCTGGACCCAGCGATCTTCTAGCTGAGGGAGACTTCGCTTTTCCCAGAAGGCACCTGGAATAGGCAAATTAGCCTCCTCAAGCTTGAATCCCTGGTTTGGTGAGGCTTTCCAAGCAGCTGGTCCCGGCTGGACCCAGCGATCTTCTAGCTGAGGGAGACTTCGCTTTTCCCAGAAGGCACCTGGAATAGGCAAATTAGCCTCCTCAAGCTTGAATCCCTGGTTTGGTGAGGCTTTCCAAGCAGCTGGTCCCGGCTGGACCCAGCGATCTTCTAGCTGAGGGAGACTTCGCTTTTCCCAGAAGGCACCTGGAATAGGCAAATTAGCCTCCTCAAGCTTGAATCCCTGGTTTGGTGAGGCTTTCCAAGCAGCTGGTCCCGGCTGGACCCAGCGATCTTCTAGCTGAGGGAGACTTCGCTTTTCCCAGAAGGCACCTGGAATAGGCAAATTAACCTCCTCAAGCTTGAATCCCTGGTTTGGTGAGGCTTTCCAAGCAGCTGGTCCCGGCTGGACCCAGCGATCTTCTAGCTGAGGGAGACTTCGCTTTTCCCAGAAGGCACCTGGAATAGGCAAATTAGCCTCCTCAAGCTTGAATCCCTGGTTTGGTGAGGCTTTCCAAGCAGCTGGTCCCGGCTGGACCCAGCGATCTTCTAGCTGAGGGAGACTTCGCTTTTCCCAGAAGGCACCTGGAATAGGCAAATTAGCCTCCTCAAGCTTGAATCCCTGGTTTGGTGAGGCTTTCCAAGCAGCTGGTCCCGGCTGGACCCAGCGATCTTCTAGCTGAGGGAGACTTCGCTTTTCCCAGAAGGCACCTGGAATAGGCAAATTAGCCTCCTCAAGCTTGAATCCCTGGTTTGGTGAGGCTTTCCAAGCAGCTGGTCCCGGCTGGACCCAGCGATCTTCTAGCTGAGGGAGACTTCGCTTTTCCCAGAAGGCACCTGGAATAGGCAAATTAGCCTCCTCAAGCTTGAATCCCTGGTTTGGTGAGGCTTTCCAAGCAGCTGGTCCCGGCTGGACCCAGCGATCTTCTAGCTGAGGGAGACTTCGCTTTTCCCGGAAGGCACCTGGAATAGGCAAATTAGCCTCCTCAAGCTTGAATCCCTGGTTTGGTGAGGCTTTCCAAGCAGCTGGTCCCGGCTGGACCCAGCGATCTTCTAGCTGAGGGAGACTTCGCTTTTCCCAGAAGGCACCTGGAATAGGCAAATTAGCCTCCTCAAGCTTGAATCCCTGGTTTGGTGAGGCTTTCCAAGCAGCTGGTCCCGGCTGGACCCAGCGATCTTCTAGCTGAGGGAGACTTCGCTTTTCCCAGAAGGCACCTGGAATAGGCAAATTAGCCTCCTCAAGCTTGAATCCCTGGTTTGGTGAGGCTTTCCAAGCAGCTGGTCCCGGCTGGACCCAGCGATCTTCTAGCTGAGGGAGACTTCGCTTTTCCCAGAAGGCACCTGGAATAGGCAAATTAGCCTCCTCAAGCTTGAATCCCTGGTTTGGTGAGGCTTTCCAAGCAGCTGGTCCCGGCTGGACCCAGCGATCTTCTAGCTGAGGGAGACTTCGCTTTTCCCAGAAGGCACCTGGAATAGGCAAATTAGCCTCCTCAAGCTTGAATCCCTGGTTTGGTGAGGCTTTCCAAGCAGCTGGTCCCGGCTGGACCCAGCGATCTTCTAGCTGATGGAGACTTCGCTTTTCCCAGAAGGCACCTGGAATAGGCAAATTAGCCTCCTCAAGCTTGAATCCCTGGTTTGGTGAGGCTTTCCAAGCAGCTGGTCCCGGCTGGACCCAGCGATCTTCTAGCTGAGGGAGACTTCGCTTTTCCCAGAAGGCACCTGGAATAGGCAAATTAGCCTCCTCAAGCTTGAATCCCTGGTTTGGTGAGGCTTTCCAAGCAGCTGGTCCCGGCTGGACCCAGCGATCTTCTAGCTGAGGGAGACTTCGCTTTTCCCAGAAGGCACCTGGAATAGGCAAATTAGCCTCCTCAAGCTTGAATCCCTGGTTTGGTGAGGCTTTCCAAGCAGCTGGTCCCGGCTGTACCCAGCGATCTTCTAGCTTAGGGAGACTTCGCTTTTCCCAGAAGGCACCTGGAATATGCAAATTAGCCTCCTCAAGCTTGAATCCCTGGTTTGGTGATGTGTTGTGAATTCTGTGGCTGAATTCACTCCTGTGGTCACAAGTGGTACTGCAGCTTCTGAGCTTCCTCCCTCAGGTGTTCTGGTGAGCTCGTTAACTGCTTCATTACTTAACTCCGCCTGATGCTGCTATCCTTGCTCCTTGTCAATGTTTCAGTGTTGGATCTGAGCTTCTCCTGATTGTTCCTGTGACCTGCTGCTCTGTATAGCTAAGTGCTTTTTGCTTTTTTGTTGCTTTTTTTCTGTCCAGCTTGTCTTTTGTTTTGCTGGAAGCTCTGAGACGCAAAGGGTGTACCGCCGTGCCGTTAGTTCGGCACGGTGGGTTTTTTTTGCCCCCTTTGCGTGGTTTTGCTTTAGGGTTTTTTGTAGACTGCAAAGTTCGCTTTACTGTCCTCGCTCTGTCCTAGAATATCGGGCCCCACTTTGCTGAATCTATTTCATCCCTACGTTTTGTCTTTTCATCTTACTCACAGTCATTATATGTGGGGGGCTGCCTTTTCATTTGGGGAATTTCTCTGGGGCAAGTCAGGCCTATTTTTCTATCTTCAGGCTAGCTAGTTTCTTAGGCTGTGCCGAGTTGCCTAGGTAGTTGTTAGGCGCAATCCACAGCCGCTTTTAGTTGTGTTTAGGATAGGATCAGGTGTGCAGTCTACAGAGTTTCCACGTCTCAGAGCTCGTTCTTGTATTTTTGGGTATTTGTCAGATCACTGTGTGCGCTCTGATCGCTAAGCACACTGTGTTTCTGGATTGCCTTCATAACACCTGTCATTAGCAAACATAACAGTACAAGGAGCCAAACTAATGATTCTCAATAGAGGGAAAGAAAAAGTTCTGACATCATTTTTTTTTTTCTGCTCTGTGTTCACTTTTTTTTTTCCCCTAGACATTTGGGTGATTCTGGACACAGGTGTGGACATGGATATTCAGGGTCTGTGCTCTTCAATGGATAATCTCGTTATAAATGTACAAAAAATTCAAGATACTATTGATCAGAAATCTATGTTAGAACCAAGAATTCCTATTCCTGATTTGTTTTTTGGAGATAGAACTAAGTTTCTAAGTTTCAAAAATAATTGTAAGCTATTTCTGGCCTTGAAACCTCATTCTTCTGGTAATCCTATTCAACAGGTTTTGATTATTATTTCTTTTTTGCGTGGCGACCCTCAAGACTGGGCATTTTCTCTTGCGCCAGGAGACCCTGCATTGAGTAGTGTCGATGCGTTTTTCCTGGCGCTCGGATTGCTGTACGATGAGCCTAATTCAGTGGATCAGGCTGAGAAAAATTTGCTGGCTTTGTGCCAGGGTCAGGATGATATAGAAGTATATTGTCAGAAATTTAGGAAATGGTCAGTACTCACTCAGTGGAATGAATCTGCGCTGGCAGCTTTGTTCAGAAAGGGTCTCTCTGAGGCTCTTAAGGATGTCATGGTGGGATTTCCTATGCCTGCTGGTTTGAATGAGTCTTTGTCTTTGGCCATTCAGATCGGTCGACGCTTGCGCGAGCGTAAATCTGTGCACCATTTGGTGGTACTGCCTGAGGTTAAACCTGAGCCTATGCAGTGCGATAGGACTATGACTAGAGTTGAACGGCAGGAATACAGACGTCTGAATGGTCTGTGTTTCTACTGTGGTGATTCCACTCATGCTATTTCTGATTGTCCTAAGCGCACTAAGCGGTCCGCTAGGTCTGCCGTCATTGGTACTGTACAGTCCAAATTCCTTCTGTCCATTACCTTGATATGCTCTTTGTCGTCGTTTTCTGTCATGGCGTTTGTGGATTCGGGCGCTGCCCTGAATCTGATGGATTTGGATTATGCTAAACGTTGTGGGTTTTTCTTGGAGCCTTTGCGGTGTCCTATTCCATTGAGAGGAATTGATGCTACACCTTTGGCCAAGAATAAACCTCAATACTGGGCCCAGCTGACCATGTGCATGGCTCCTGCACATCAGGAAGTTATTCGCTTTCTGGTGTTGCATAATCTGCATGATGTGGTCGTGTTGGGGTTGCCATGGCTACAAACCCATAATCCAGTATTGGATTGGAATTCCATGTCGGTATCCAGCTGGGGTTGTCAGGGGGTACATGGTGATGTTCCATTTTTGTCAATTTCGTCATCCACCCCTTCTGAGGTCCCAGAGTTCTTGTCTGATTATCAGGATGTATTTGAAGAGCCCAAGTCCGATGCTCTACCTCCGCATAGGGATTGTGATTGTGCTATCAATTTGATTCCTGGTAGTAAATTCCCTAAAGGTCGATTATTTAATTTATCCGTGCCCGAACACGCCGCTATGCTCAGTTATGTGAAGGAATCCCTGGAGAAGGGACATATTCGCCCATCGTCATCACCACTGGGAGCAGGGTTCTTCTTTGTAGCCAAGAAGGATGGTTCGCTGAGACCGTGTATTGATTACCGCCTTCTTAATAAGATCACTGTTAAATTTCAGTATCCCTTGCCATTGTTATCTGACTTGTTTGCTCGGATTAAGGGGGCTAGTTGGTTCACTAAGATAGATCTTCGTGGTGCGTATAATCTGGTGAGAATCAGGCAAGGAGATGAATGGAAAACTGCATTCAATACGCCCGAGGGTCATTTTGAGTATCTAGTGATGCCGTTCGGACTTGCCAATGCTCCATCTGTGTTTCAGTCTTTTATGCATGACATCTTCCGTGAGTATCTGGATAAATTCCTGATTGTTTACTTGGATGACATTTTGATCTTCTCAGATGATTGGGAGTCTCATGTGAAGCAGGTCAGAATGGTTTTTCAGGTCCTGCGTGCTAACTCTTTGTTTGTGAAGGGATCAAAGTGTCTCTTCGGTGTGCAGAAAGTTTCATTTTTGGGGTTCATCTTTACCCCTTCTACTATCGAGATGGATCCAGTTAAGGTCCAAGCCATCCAGGATTGGATTCAGCCGACATCTCTGAAAAGTCTGCAAAAGTTCCTGGGCTTTGCTAATTTTTATCGTCGCTTCATCTGTAATTTTTCTAGCATTGCCAAACCATTGACCGATTTGACCAAGAAGGGTCCTGATTTGGTTAATTGGTCTTCTGCTGCTGTGGAAGCTTTTCAGGAGTTGAAGCGTCGTTTTTGTTCTGCCCCTGTGTTGTGTCAGCCAGATGTTTCTCTTCCGTTCCAGGTCGAGGTTGATGCTTCTGAGATTGGAGCAGGGGCGGTTTTGTCACAGAGAGGTTCTGATTGCTCAGTGATGAAACCATGTGCTTTCTTTTCCAGGAAGTTTTCGCCCGCTGAGCGTAATTATGATGTGGGCAATCGAGAGTTGCTGGCCATGAAGTGGGCATTCGAGGAGTGGCGTCATTGGCTTGAAGGAGCTAAGCATCGCGTGGTGGTATTGACTGATCATAAGAACTTGACTTATCTCGAGTCTGCCAAGCGCTTGAATCCTAGACAGGCCCGTTGGTCGTTATTTTTTGCCCGCTTCGACTTTGTGATTTCGTACCTTCCGGGCTCTAAAAATGTGAAGGCGGATGCTCTGTCTAGGAGTTTTGTGCCCGACTCTCCGGGTTTATCTGAGCCAGCGGGTATCCTCAAGGAAGGAGTCATTGTGTCTGCCATCTCCCCTGATTTGCGGCGGGTGCTGCAAAAATTTCAGGCGAATAAACCTGATCGTTGTCCAGCAGAGAAACTGTTCGTCCCTGATAGGTGGACTAATAAACTTATCTCTGAACTTCATTGTTCGGTGTTGGCTGGTCATCCTGGAATCTTTGGTAGCAGAGAGTTAGTGGCTAGATCCTTCTGGTGGCCATCTCTGTCACGGGATGTACGTACTTTTGTGCAGTCCTGTGGGATTTGTGCTAGGGCTAAGCCCTGCTGTTCTCGTGCCAGTGGGTTGCTTTTGCCCTTGCCGGTCCCAAAGAGGCCTTGGACACATATTTCGATGGATTTCATTTCTGACCTTCCCGTTTCTCAAAAGATGTCAGTCATTTGGGTGGTCTGTGATC
>NW_027194439.1:0-56501 GCF_032444005.1 Ranitomeya imitator
TAAGGCTAAAGGTACCTTCACACATAACGCTATACCCTACACTCTACACTCTATACCCTATAACATACACTCTATACCCTACACTCTATACCCTACACTCTAAACCGTACACTCTACACTCTATACCCTACACTCTATACCATACACTCTACACCATACACTCTACAGCATACACTCTATACCCTACACTCTATACCATACACTCTACACCCTACACTCTATACCATACACTCTATACCCTACACTCTACACTCTATACCCTACACTCTATAACCTACACTCTATACCCTACACTCTATACCTACACTATACACTCTATACCCTTACACTCTACACCATACACTCTATACCCTATACCCTACAATCTATACCCTACACTCTATACCCCACACTCTATACCCTACACTCTATACCCTACACTCTACACTCTATACCCTACACTCTATACCATACACTCTATACCCTACACTCTATACCCTACACTCTACACCCTACACTCTACACTCTATACCCTACACTCTATACCCTACACTCTATACCCTACACTCTATACCCTACACTCTATACCCTACACTCTACACTCTATACCCTACACTCTATACCCTACACTCTATACCCTACACTCTATACCCTACACTTTACACTCTACACTATATACCCTACACTCTATACCCTACACTCTGCACTCTGTACCCTACACTCTATACCCTACACTCTACACTCTATACCCTACACTCTATACCATACACTTTATACCCTACACTCTACACTTTATACCCTACACTCTATACCATACACTCTACACTGTATACCCTACACTCTATACCATACACTCTATACCCTAACACTCTATACCCTACAATCTAATACCTACACTCTACACTCTATACCCTACACTCTATACCCTACACTCTACACTCTATACCCTACACTCTAATCCCTACACTCTACACCCTACACTCTACACCCTACACTCTATACCCTACACTCTATACCCTACACTCTACACTCTATACCCTACACTCTATACCCTACACTCTACACTCTATACCCTACACTCTATACCATACACGCTATACCCTACACTCTATACCATACACTCTATACCCTACACTCTATACCCTACACTCTACACCCTACACTCTATACCTTACACTCTATACCCTACACTCTATACCCTACACTCTATACCCTACACTCTAAACTCTATACCCTACACTCTACACTCTATACCCTATAACATACACTCTATACCCTACACTCTATACCCTACACTCTAAACCGTACACTCTACACTCTATACCCTACACTCTATACCATACACTCTACACCATACACTCTACAGCATACACTCTATACCCTACACTCTATACCATACACTCTACACCCTACACTCTATACCATACACTCTATACCCTACACTCTACACTCTATACCCTACACTCTATAACCTACACTCTATACCCTACACTCTATACCCTACACTATACACTCTATACCTTACACTCTACACCATACACTCTATACCCTATACCCTACAATCTATACCCTACACTCTATACCCCACACTCTATACCCTACACTCTATACCCTACACTCTACACTCTATACCCTACACTCTATACCATACACTCTATACCCTACACTCTATACCCTACACTCTACACCCTACACTCTATACCTTACACTCTATACCCTACACTCTATACCCTACACTCTAAACTCTATACCCTACACTCTACACTCTATACCCTATAACATACACTCTATACCCTACACTCTATACCCTACACTCTATACCGTACACTCTACACTCTATACCCTACATTCTATACCATACACTCTACACCATACACTCTACAGCATACACTCTATACCCTACACTCTACACTCTATACCCTACACTCTATACCCTACACTCTATACACTACACTCTATACACTACACTCTATACCCTACACTCTATACCATACACTCTACACCCTACACTCTATACCATACACTCTATACCCTACACTCTACACTCTATACCCTACACTCTATAACCTACACTCTATACCCTACACTCTATACCCTACACTATACACTCTATACCTTACACTCTACACCATACACTCTATACCCTATACCCTACAATCTATACCCTACACTCTATACCCTACACTCTATACCCTACACTCTATACCCTACACTCTACACCCTACACTCTACACCCTACACTCTATACCCTACACTCTATACCCTACACTCTATACCCTACACTCTATACGCTACAGTCTACACCCTACACTCTACACCCTACACTCTACACCCTACACTCTGTACCCTACACTCTATACCCTACAGTCTACACTCTTTACCCTACACTCTATACCCTACACTCTATACCCTACACCCTATACCCTACACTCTATACCCTACACTCTATACCCTACACTCTATACCCTACACTCTATACCCTACACTCTAAACTCTATACCCTACACTCTACACTCTATACCCTACACTCTATAACATACACTCTATACCCTACACTCTATACCCTACACTCTATACCCTACACTCTATACCATACACTCTACACCCTACACTCTAATCCCTACACCCTACACTCTATACCCTACACTCTATACCCTACACTCTATACCCTACACTCTACACCCTACACTCTACACTCTACACCCTACACTCTATACCCTACACTCTATACCCTACATTCTATACCCTACACCCTACACTCTACACCCTACACTCTATACCCTACAGTCTACAACCTACACTCTACACTCTATACCCTACCCTCTACACCCTGCACTCTGTACCCTACACTCTACACTCTATACCCTACACTCTATACCCTACACTCTATACCCTACACTCTATACCTTACACTCTACACTCTATACCTTACACTCTATACCCTACACTCTATACCCTACACTCTAAACTCTATACCCTACACTCTATACCCTACACTCTATACCCTACAGTATACCCTACACTCTACACTCTATACCCTACACTCTATACCCTACACTCTATACCCTACACTCTACACTCTATACCCTACACTCTATACCCTACACTCTATACCCTACACTCTATACCCTACACTCTACACTCTACACCCTACACTCTATACCCTACACTCTATACCCTACACTTTACACTCTATACCCTACACTCTACACTATATACCCTACACTCTATACCCTACACTCTGCACTCTGTACCCTACACTCTATACCCTACACTCTACACTCTATACCCTACACTCTATACCCTACACTCTATACCCTACACTCTACACTCTATACCATACACTCTACACCCTACACTCTATACCATACACTCTATACCCTACACTCTACACTTTATACCCTACACTCTATACCATACACTCTACACTGTATACCCTACACTATATACCATACACTCTATACCCTACAATCTAATCCCTACACTCTACACTCTATACCCTACACTCTATACCCTACACTCTACACTCTATACCCTACACTCTAATCCCTACAATCTACACTCTATACCCTACACTCTATACCATACACTCTATACCCTACACTCTATACCATACACTCTATACCCTACACTCTATACCCTACACTCTACACCCTACACTCTATACCTTACACTCTATACCCTACACTCTATACCCTACACTCTAAACTCTATACCCTACACTTTACACTCTAAACCCTATAACATACACTCTATACCCTACACTCTATACCCTACACTCTATACTGTACACTCTACACTCTATACCATACACTCTACACCATACACTCTACAGCATACACTCTATACCCTACACTCTACACTCTATACCCTACACTCTATACCCTACACTCTATACACTACACTCTATACACTACACTCTATACCCTACACTCTATACCATACACTCTACACCCTACACTCTATACCATACACTCTATACCCTACACTCTACACCCTACACTCTATAACCTACACTCTATACCCTACACACTATACCCTACACTATACACTCTATACCTTACACTCTACACCATACACTCTATACCCTATACCCTACAATCTCTACCCTACACTCTATACCCCACACTCTATACCCTACACTCTATACCCTACACTCTACACTCTATACCCTAAACGCTATACCATACACTGTATACCCTACACTCTATACCCTACACTTTACACTCTACATTCTATACCCTACACTCTATACCCTACACTCTATACTCTACACTCTATAGCCTACACTATATAGCCTACACTCTATAGCCTACACTCTATATCCTACACCCTACACTCTATACCCTACACTCTATACCATACACTGTATACCCTACACTCTATACCCTACACTCTATACCCTACACTCTATACCCTACACTCTACACCCTACACTCTATAACATACACTCTATACACTACACTCTATACCTTACACTCTACACTCTATACCCTACACTCTATAACATACACTCTATACACTACACTCTATACCCTACACTTTACACTCTACATTCTATACCCTACACTCTATACCCTACACTCTATACTCTACACTCTATAGCCTACACTATATAGCCTACACTCTATAGCCTACACTCTATATCCTACACCCTACACTCTATACCCTACACACTATACCCTACACTCTACACTCTATACCCTACACTCTATACCCTACACTCTACACTCTATACCCTACACTCTAATCCCTACACTCTACACTCTATACCCTACACTCTATACCCTACACTCTACACTCTATACCATACACTCTATACCCTACACTCTATACCCTACCCTCTACACTTTATACCCTACACTCTATACCATACACTCTATACCCTACACTCTATACCCTACACTCTATACCCTACACTATACACTCTATACCCTACACTCTACACTGTATACCATACACTCTATGCCCCACACTCTATACCCTAAACTCTACACTCTATACCCTACACTCTACACCCTAAGCTCTATACCCTACACTCTACACTCTATACCCTACACTCTATACCATACACTCTATACCATACACTCTATACCCTACACTCTATACCCTACACTCTACACCCTACACTCTATACCTTACACTCTATACCCTACACTCTATACCCTACACTCTAAACTCTATACCCTACACTCTACACTCTATACCGTATAACATACACTCTATACCCTACACTCTATACCCTACACTCTATACCGTACACTCTACACTCTACACTCTATACCATACACTCTACACCATACACTCTACAGCATACACTCTATACCCTACACTCTACACTCTATACCCTACACTCTATACCCTACACTCTATACACTACACTCTATACACTACACTCTATACCCTACACTCTATACCATACACTCTATAATCTACACTCTATACCTTACACTCTATACCCTACACTATGCACTCTATACCTTACACTCTACACCATACACTCTATACCCTATACCCTACAATCTATACCCTACACTCTATACCCCACACTCTATACCCTACACTCTATACCCTACAATCTACACTCTATACCCTACACTCTATACCATACACTGTATACCCTACACTCTATACCCTACACTCTATACCCTACACTCTATACCCTACACTCTATACCCTACACTCTACACTCTACACCCTACACTCTATAACATACACTCTATACACTACACTCTATACCTTACACTCTACACTCTATACCCTACACTCTATAACATACACTCTATACACTACACTCTATACCCTACACTTTACACTCTACATTCTATACCCTACACTCTATACCCTACACTCTATACTCTACACTCTATAGCCTACACTCTATAGCCTACACTCTATAGCCTACACTCTATATCCTACACCCTACACTCTATACCCTACACTCTATACCCTACACTCTACACTCTATACCCTACACTCTATACCCTACACTCTACACTCTATACCCTACACTCTATACCCTACACTCTAATCCCTACACTCTACACTCTATACCCTACACTCTATACCCTACACTCTCCACTCTATACCATACACTCTATACCCTACACTCTATACCCTACACTCTACACTTTATACCCTACACTCTATACCATACACTCTATACCCTACACTCTATACCCTACACTCTATACCCTACACTATACACTCTATACCCTACACTCTACACTGTACACCATACACTCTATGCCCCACACTCTATACCCTAAACTCTACACTCTATACCCTACACTCTACACCCTAAGCTCTATACCCTACACTCTATACCCTACACTCTATACCCTACACTCTATACCCTACACTCTATACCCTACACCCTACGCTCTATACGCTACACTCTATACCCTACACTATACACTCTATACCCTACACTCTACACTGTATACCATACACTCTATGCCCCACACTCTATACCCTAAACTCTACACTCTATACCCTACACTCTACACCCTAAGCTCTATACCCTACACTCTATACCCTACACCCTACACTCTATACCCTACACTCTATACCCTACACCCTACGCTCTATACGCTACACTCTATACCCTACACTCTATACCCTACACTCTACACTCTATACCCTACACTCTACACTATATACCCTACACACTATACCCTAAACTCTATACCCTACACTCTACACTCTATACCCTACACTCTACACCCTGCACTCTACACTCTATACCCTACACTCTACACTATATACCCTACACACTATACCCTAAACTCTATACCCTACACTCTACACTCTATACCCTACACTCTATACCCTACACTCTATAACACACTATACCCTAAACTCTATACCCTACACTCTACACTCTATACCCTACACTCTACACCCTAAGCTCTATACCCTACACTCTACACTCTATACCCTACACTCTATACCATACACTCTATACCATACACTCTATACCCTACACTCTATACCCTACACTCTACACCCTACACTCTATACCTTACACTCTATACCCTACACTCTATACCCTACACTCTAAACTCTATACCCTACACTCTACACTCTATACCCTATAACATACACTCTATACCCTACACTCTATACCCTACACTCTATACCGTACACTCTACACTCTACACTCTATACCATACACTCTACACCATACACTCTACAGCATACACTCTATACCCTACACTCTACACTCTATACCCTACACTCTATACCCTACACTCTATACACTACACTCTATACACTACACTCTATACCCTACACTCTATACCATACACTCTATAATCTACACTCTATACCTTACACTCTATACCCTACACTATGCACTCTATACCTTACACTCTACACCATACACTCTATACCCTATACCCTACAATCTATACCCTACACTCTATACCCCACACTCTATACCCTACACTCTATACCCTACAATCTACACTCTATACCCTACACTCTATACCATACACTGTATACCCTACACTCTTTACCCTACACTCTATACCCTACACTCTATACCCTACACTCTATACCCTACACTCTACACTCTACACCCTACACTCTATAACATACACTCTATACACTACACTCTATACCTTACACTCTACACTCTATACCCTACACTCTATAACATACACTCTATACACTACACTCTATACCCTACACTTTACACTCTACATTCTATACCCTACACTCTATACCCTACACTCTATACTCTACACTCTATAGCCTACACTCTATAGCCTACACTCTATAGCCTACACTCTATATCCTACACCCTACACTCTATACCCTACACTCTATACCCTACACTCTACACTCTATACCCTACACTCTATACCCTACACTCTACACTCTATACCCTACACTCTATACCCTACACTCTAATCCCTACACTCTACACTCTATACCCTACACTCTATACCCTACACTCTACACTCTATACCATACACTCTATACCCTACACTCTATACCCTACACTCTACACTTTATACCCTACACTCTATACCATACACTCTATACCCTACACTCTATACCCTACACTCTATACCCTACACTATACACTCTATACCCTACACTCTACACTGTACACCATACACTCTATGCCCCACACTCTATACCCTAAACTCTACACTCTATACCCTACACTCAACACCCTAAGCTCTATACCCTACACTCTATACCCTACACTCTATACCCTACACTCTATACCCTACACTCTATACCCTACACCCTACGCTCTATACGCTACACTCTATACCCTACACTATACACTCTATACCCTACACTCTACACTGTATACCATACACTCTATGCCCCACACTCTATACCCTAAACTCTACACTCTATACCCTACACTCTACACCCTAAGCTCTATACCCTACACTCTATACCCTACACCCTACACTCTATACCCTACACTCTATACCCTACACCCTACGCTCTATACGCTACACTCTATACCCTACACTCTATACCCTACACTCTACACTCTATACCCTACACTCTACACTATATACCCTACACACTATACCCTAAACTCTATACCCTACACTCTACACTCTATACCCTACACTCTACACCCTGCACTCTACACTCTATACCCTACACTCTACACTATATACCCTACACACTATACCCTAAACTCTATACCCTACACTCTACACTCTATACCCTACACTCTATACCCTACACTCTATAACACACTATACCCTAAACTCTATACCCTACACTCTACACTCTATACCCTACACTCTATACCCTACACTCTATACCCTACACTCTACACTCTATACCCTACACTCTATACCATACACTCTACACCCTACACTCTATACCATACACTCTATACCCTACACTTTACACTCTATACCCTACACTCTATACCATACACTCTACACTTTATACCCTACACTCTATACCATACACACTATACCCTACACTCTATACCCTACACTCTATACCCTACACTCTATACCCTACACTCTAATCCCTACACTCTAATCCCTACACTCTAATCCCTACACTCTAATCCCTACACTCTATACCCTACACTCTATACTCTACACTCTACACTCTATACCCTACACTCTAATCCCTACACTCTAATCCCTACACTCTACACTCTATACCCTACACTCTATACCCTACACTCTACACTCTATACCCTACACTCTGTACCCTACACTCTACACTCTATACCCTACACTCTATAGCATACACTCTATACCCTACACTCTATACCCTACACTCCACACCCTACACTCTATACCTTACACTCTATACCCTACACTCTAAAATATATACCCTACACTCTATACCCTACACTCTATATCCTATACCCTACACTCTATACACTACACTCTATACCATACACGCTATACTCTATACCCTACACTCTATACCATACACTCTACATCCTACACTCTACACCACTCTACACCCCACACTCTACACCCTACACCCTACACTCTATACCCTACACTCTACACCATACACTTTATACCCTATACCCTACAATCTATACCCTACACTCTATACCCTACACTCTATACCCTACACTCTATACCCTACACTCTACACTCTATACCCTACACTCTATACCATACACTGTAACCCTACACTCTATACCCTACACTCTACACTCTATATCCTACACTCTATACCCTACACTTTACACTCTACACCCTACACTCTACATTCTATACCCTACACTCTAAACTCTACACTCTATAGCCTACACTCTATACCCTACACTCTATACCCTACACTCTACACTTTATACCCTACACTCTATACCATACACTCTATACCCTACACTCTACACTTTATACCCTACACTCTATACCATACACTCTATACCCTACACTCTATATCCTACACTATACACTCTATACCCTACACTCTACACTGTATACCATACACTCTATGCCCCACACTCTCTACCCTAAACTCTACATTCTATACCCTACACTCTACACCCTAAGCTCTATACCATACACTCTATACCCTACACTCTATACCCTACACTCTATACCCTACACTCTATACCCTACACTCTATACCCTACACCCTACGCTCTATACGCTACACTCTGTAACCTACACTCTATACCCTGCACTCTATACCCTACACTCTATACCCTACACTCTACACCCTACACTCTATACCCTACACTCTATACCCTACACTCTATACCCTACACTCTACACTCTATACCATACACTCTATACCATACAATCTATACACTACACTCTATACCCTAAACTCTACACTCTATACCCTACACTCTATAACATACACTCTATACACTACACTCTATATCTTACACTCTATACCCTACACTTTGCACTCTACACCCTACACTCTACACTCTACATCCTATACCCTACACTCTATACTCCACACTCTATACCCTACACCCTATACCCTACACTCTATACCCTACACTCTACACTATATACTCTACACTCTATAGCCTACACTCTATACCCTACACTCTATACCCTACACTCTATACCGTACACGCTATACCCTACACTCTATACCCTACACTTTATACCCTACACCCTATATCATACACTCTATACCCTACACTCTACAACCTGCACTCTATACCCTACACTCTATACCCTACACCCTACACTTTATACCCTACACTCTATACCCTACACTCTATACCCTACACTCTATACCCTACACTCTACACCCTACACTCTACACTCTATACCCTACACTCTACACCCTGCACTCTGTACCCTACACTCTACACTCTTTACCCTACATTCTATACCCTACACTCTATACCCTACACTCTATACCCTACACTCTATACCCTACACTCTACACTTTATACCCTACACTCTATACCATACACTCTATACCCTACACTCTACACTTTATACCCTACACTCTATACCATACACTCTATACCCTACACTCTATACCCTACACTATACACTCTATAACCTACACTCTACACTGTATACCATACACTCTATGCCCCACATTCTCTACCCTAAACTCTACACTCTATACCCTACACTCTACACCCAACACTCTATACCCTACACTCTATACCCTACACTCTATACCCTACACTCTATACCCTACACTCTACACTCTATACCCTACACTCTATACCATACACTCTACACCCTACACTCTACACCCTACACTCTACACCCTACACTCTACACCCTACACTCTATACCCTACACTCTATACCCTACACTATACACTCTATACCCTACACTCTACACCCTGCACTCTGTACCCTACACTCTATACCCTACACTCTACACTCTGTACCCTACACTCTATACCCTACACTCTATACCCTACACTCTATACCCTACACTCTATACCCTACACTCTACACTCTATACCCTACACTCTATACCATACACTCTACACCCTACACTCTATACCATACACTCTATACCCTACACTTTACACTCTATACCCTACACTCTATACCATACACTCTACACGTTATACCCTACACTCTATACCATACACACTATACCCTACACTCTATACCCTACACTCTATACCCTACACTCTATACCCTACACTCTAATCCCTACACTCTAATCCCTACACTCTAATCCCTACACTCTAATCCCTACACTCTATACCCTACACTCTACACTCTATACCCTACACTCTATACCCTACACTCTACACTCTATACCCTACACTCTATGCCCTACACTCTATAAAATACACTCTATACTCTACACTCTATACCATACACTCTATACCCTACACTCTATACCATACACTCTATACCCTACACTCTATACCCTACACTCCACACCCTACACTCTATACCTTACACTCTATACCCTACACTCCAAAATCTATACCCTACACTCTATACCCTACACTCTATACCCTATACCCTACACTCTATACACTACACTCTATACCATACACGCTATACTCTATACCCTACACTCTATACCATACACTCTACATCCTACACTCTACACCACTCTACACCCCACACTCTACACCCTACACCCTACACTCTATACCCTACACTCTACACCATACACTCTATACCCTATACCCTATACCCTACAATCTATACCCTACACTCTATACCCTACACTCTATACCCTACACTCTATACCCTACACTCTACACTCTATATCCTACACTCTATACCATACACTGTATACCCTACACTCTATACCCTACACTCTACACTCTATATCCTACACTCTATACCCTACACTTTACACTCTACACCCTACACTCTACATTCTATACCCTACACTCTAAACTCTATACTCTATAGCCTACACTCTATACCCTACACTCTATACCCTACACTCTACACTTTATACCCTACACTCTATACCATACACTCTATACCCTACACTCTACACTTTATACCCTACACTCTATACCATACACTCTATACCCTACACTCTATACCCTACACTATACACTCTATACCCTACACTCTATACCCTACACTCTATACCCTACACTCTATACCCTACACTCTACACTCTATACCCTACACTCTATAACATACACTCTATACACTACACTCTATACCTTACACTCTATACCCTACACTTTACATTCTACACCCTACACTCTACACTCTATTCCCTACACTCTATACCCTACACTCTATACCCTACACTCTATACCCTACACTCTATACCCTACACTCTATACCCTACACTTTAATCACTACACTCTAATCCCTACACTCTACACTCTATACCCTACACTCTATACCCTACACTCTATACCCTACACTCTACACCCTACACTCTACACCCTACACTCTAATCCCTACACTCTAATCCCTACACCCTACACTCTATAACCTACACTCTATACCCTACACTCTATACCCTACACTCTACACCCTACACTCTACACCCTACACTCTATACCCTACACTCTATACCCTACACTCTATACCCTACACCCTACACTCTACACCCTACACTCTACACCCTACACTCTACACCCTACACTCTACACTCTATACCCTACACTCTACACCCTGCACTCTGTACCCTACACTCTACACTCTTTACCCTACACTCTATACCCTACACTCTATACCCTACACTCTATACCCTACACTCTACACTATATACCTTACACTCTATACCCTACACTCTATACCCTACACTCTAAACTCTATACCCTACACTCTACACTCTATACCCTACACTCTATACCATACACTCTATACCCTACACTCTATACCCTACACTCTATACCCTACACTCTATACCCTACACCCTACGCTCTATACGCTACACTCTATAACCTACACTCTATACCCTACGCTCTATACCCTACACTCTATACCCTACACTCTACACCCTACACTCTATACCCTACACCCTACACTCTATACCCTACACTCTACACCATACACTCTATACCCTATACCCTACAATCTATACCCTACACTCTATACCCTACACTCTATACCCTACACTCTATACCCTACACTCTACACTCTATACCCTACACTCTATACCATACACTGTAACCCTACACTCTATACCCTACACTCTACACTCTATATCCTACACTCTATACCCTACACTTTACACTCTACACCCTACACTCTACATTCTATACCCTACACTCTAAACTCTACACTCTATAGCCTACACTCTATACCCTACACTCTATACCCTACACTCTACACTTTATACCCTACACTCTATACCATACACTCTATACCCTACACTCTACACTTTATACCCTACACTCTATACCATACACTCTATACCCTACACTCTATACCCTACACTATACACTCTATACCCTACACTCTACACTGTATACCATACACTCTATGCCCCACACTCTCTACCCTAAACTCTACATTCTATACCCTACACTCTACACCCTAAGCTCTATACCATACACTCTATACCCTACACTCTATACCCTACACTCTATACCCTACACTCTATACCCTACACTCTATACCCTACACCCTACGCTCTATACGCTACACTCTGTAACCTACACTCTATACCCTACACTCTATACCCTACACTCTATACCCTACACTCTACACCCTACACTCTATACCCTACACTCTATACCCTACACTCTATACCCTACACTCTACACTCTATACCATACACTCTATACCATACAATCTATACACTACACTCTATACCCTAAACTCTACACTCTATACCCTACACTCTATAACATACACTCTATACACTACACTCTATATCTTACACTCTATACCCTACACTTTGCACTCTACACCCTACACTCTACACTCTACATCCTATACCCTACACTCTATACTCCACACTCTATACCCTACACCCTATACCCTACACTCTATACCCTACACTCTACACTATATACTCTACACTCTATAGCCTACACTCTATACCCTACACTCTATACCCTACACTCTATACCGTACACGCTATACCCTACACTCTATACCCTACACTTTATACCCTACACCCTATATCATACACTCTATACCCTACACTCTACAACCTGCACTCTATACCCTACACTCTATACCCTACACCCTACACTTTATACCCTACACTCTATACCCTACACTCTATACCCTACACTCTATACCCTACACTCTACACCCTACACTCTACACTCTACACTCTATACCCTACACTCTACACCCTGCACTCTGTACCCTACACTCTACACTCTTTACCCTACACTCTATACCCTACACTCTATACCCTACACTCTATACCCTACACTCTATACCCTACACTCTACACTTTATACCCTACACTCTATACCATACACTCTATACCCTACACTCTACACTTTATACCCTACACTCTATACCATACACTCTATACCCTACACTCTATACCCTACACTATACACTCTATACCCTACACTCTACACTGTATACCATACACTCTATGCCCCACACTCTCTACCCTAAACTCTACACTCTATACCCTACACTCTACACCCAACACTCTATACCCTACACTCTATACCCTACACTCTATACCCTACACTCTATACCCTACACTCTACACTCTATACCCTACACTCTATACCATACACTCTACACCCTACACTCTACACCCTACACTCTACACCCTACACTCTACACCCTACACTCTATACCCTACACTCTATACCCTACACTATACACTCTATACCCTACACTCTACACCCTGCACTCTGTACCCTACACTCTATACCCTACACTCTACACTCTGTACCCTACACTCTATACCCTACACTCTATACCCTACACTCTATACCCTACACTCTATACCCTACACTCTACACTCTATACCCTACACTCTATACCATACACTCTACACCCTACACTCTATACCATACACTCTATACCCTACACTCTACACTCCATACCCTACACTCTATACCCTACACTCTACACTCTATACCCTACACTCTATACCCTACACTCTATAAAATACACTCTATACTCTACACTCTACACTCTATACCATACACTCTATACCCTACACTCTATAGCATACACTCTATACCCTACACTCTATACCCTACACTCCACACCCTACACTCTATACCTTACACTCTATACCCTACACTCTAAAATCTATACCCTACACTATACCCTACACTCTATACCCTATACCCTACACTCTATACACTACACTCTATTCCATACACGCTATACTCTATACCCTACACTCTATACCATACACTCTACATCCTACACTCTACACCACTCTACACCCCACACTCTACACCCTACACCCTACACTCTATACCCTACACTCTACACCATACACTCTATACCCTATACCCTATACCCTACAATCTATACCCTACACTCTATACCCTACACTCTATACCCTACACTCTATATCCTACACTCTATACCATACACTGTATACCCTACACTCTATACCCTACACTCTACACTCTATATCCTACACTCTATACCCTACACTTTACACTCTACACCCTACACTCTACATTCTATACCCTACACTCTAAACTCTATACTCTATAGCCTACACTCTATACCCTACACTCTATACCCTACACTCTACACTTTATACCCTACACTCTATACCATACACTCTATACCCTACACTCTACACTTTATACCCTACACTCTATACCATACACTCTATACCCTACACTCTATACCCTACACTATACACTCTATACCCTACACTCTATACCCTACACTCTATACCCTACACTGTATACCCTACACTCTACACTCTATACCCTACACTCTATAACATACACTCTATACACTACACTCTATACCTTACACTCTATACCCTACACTTTACATTCTACACCCTACACTCTACACTCTATTCCCTACACTCTATACCCTACACTCTATACCCTACACTCTATACCCTACACTCTATACCCTACACTCTATACCCTACACTTTAATCACTACACTCTAATCCCTACACTCTACACTCTATACCCTACACTCTATACCCTACACTCTATACCCTACACTCTACACCCTACACTCTACACCCTACACTCTAATCCCTACACTCTAATCCCTACACCCTACACTCTATACCCTACACTCTATACCCTACACTCTACACCCTACACTCTACACCCTACACTCTACACCCTACACTCTATACCCTACACTCTATACCCTACACTCTATACCCTACACCCTACACTCTACACCCTACACTCTACACCCTACACTCTACACCCTACACTCTACACTCTATACCCTACACTCTACACCCTGCACTCTGTACCCTACACTCTATACCCTACACTCTATACCCTACACTTTAATCACTACACTCTAATCCCTACACTCTACACTCTATACCCTACACTCTATACCCTACACTCTATACCCTACACTCTAATCCCTACACCCTACACTCTATAACCTACACTCTATACCCTACACTCTATACCCTACACTCTACACCCTACACTCTACACCCTACACTCTATACCCTACACTCTATACCCTACACTCTATACCCTACACCCTACACTCTACACCCTACACTCTACACTCTACACCCTACACTCTACACTCTATACCCTACACTCTACACCCTGCACTCTGTACCCTACACTCTACACTCTTTACCCTACACTCTATACCCTACACTCTATACCCTACACTCTATACCCTACAATCTACACTATATACCTTACACTCTACACCCTACACTCTACACCCTACACTCTACACCCTACACTCTACACCCTACACTCTATACCCTACACTCTATACCCTACACTATACACTCTATACCCTACACTCTACACCCTGCACTCTGTACCCTACACTCTATACCCTACACTCTACACTCTGTACCCTACACTCTATACCCTACACTCTATACCCTACACTCTACACCCTGCACTCTGTACCCTACACTCTACACTCTTTACCCTACACTCTATACCCTACACTCTATACCCTACACTCTACACTCTATACCCTACACTCTATACCATACACTCTACACCCTACACTCTACACCCTACACTCTACACCCTACACTCTACACCCTACACTCTATACCCTACACTCTATACCCTACACTATACACTCTATACCCTACACTCTACACCCTGCACTCTGTACCCTACACTCTATACCCTACACTCTACACTCTGTACCCTACACTCTATACCCTACACTCTATACCCTACACTCTATACCCTACACTCTATACCCTACACTCTACACTCTATACCCTACACTCTATACCATACACTCTACACCCTACACTCTATACCTTACACTCTATACCCTACACTTTACATTCTACACCCTACACTCTACACTCTATTCCCTACACTCTATACCCTACACTCTATACCCTACACTCTATACCCTACACTCTATACCCTACACTTTAATCACTACACTCTAATCCCTACACTCTACACTCTATACCCTACACTCTATACCCTACACTCTATACCCTACACTCTACACCCTACACTCTACACCCTACACTCTAATCCCTACACTCTAATCCCTACACCCTACACTCTATAACCTACACTCTATACCCTACACTCTATACCCTACACTCTACACCCTACACTCTACACCCTACACTCTATACCCTACACTCTATACCCTACACTCTATACCCTACACCCTACACTCTACACCCTACACTCTACACCCTACACTCTACACCCTACACTCTACACTCTATACCCTACACTCTACACCCTGCACTCTGTACCCTACACTCTATACCCTACACTCTATACCCTACACTTTAATCACTACACTCTAATCCCTACACTCTACACTCTATACCCTACACTCTATACCCTACACTCTATACCCTACACTCTAATCCCTACACCCTACACTCTATAACCTACACTCTATACCCTACACTCTATACCCTACACTCTACACCCTACACTCTACACCCTACACTCTATACCCTACACTCTATACCCTACACTCTATACCCTACACCCTACACTCTACACCCTACACTCTACACTCTACACCCTACACTCTACACTCTATACCCTACACTCTACACCCTGCACTCTGTACCCTACACTCTACACTCTTTACCCTACACTCTATACCCTACACTCTATACCCTACACTCTATACCCTACACTCTACACTATATACCTTACACTCTATACCCTACACTCTATACCCTACACTCTAAATTCTATACCCTACACTCTATACCCTACACTCTACACTATATACCTTACACTCTATACCCTACACTCTATACCCTACACTCTAAACTCTATACCCTACACTCTACACTCTATACCCTACACTCTATACCATACACTCTATACCCTACACTCTATACCCTACACTCTATACCCTACACTCTATACCCGACACCCTACGCTCTATACGCTACACTCTATAACCTACACTCTATACCCTACACTCTATACCCTACACTCTATACCCTACACTCTACACCCTACACTCTATACCCTACACTCTATACCCTACACTCTATACCCTACACTCTACACTCTATACCATACACTCTATACCATACAATCTATACACTACACTCTATACCCTAAACTCTACACTCTATACCCTACACTCTATAACATACACTCTATACACTACACTCTATATCTTACACTCTATACCCTACACTTTGCACTCTACACCCTACACTCTACACTCTACATTCTATACCCTACACTCTATACTCCACACTCTATACCCTACACTCTATACCCTACACTCTATACCCTACACTCTACACTATATACTCTACACTCTATAGCCTACACTCTATACCCTACACTCTATACCCTACACTCTATACCCTACAATCTATACCCTACACTTTATACCCTACACCCTATACCATACACTCTATACCCTACACTCTACAACCTGCACTCTATACCCTACACTCTATACCCTACACCCTACACTTTATACCCTACACTCTATACCCTACACTCTATACCCTACACTCTATACCCTACACCCTACACCCTACACTCTACACTCTACACTCTATACCCTACACTCTACACCCTGCACTCTGTACCCTACACTCTACACTCTTTACCCTACACTCTATACCCTACCCTCTATACCCTACACTCTATACCCTACACTCTACACTTTATACCCTACACTCTATACCATACACTCTATACCCTACACTCTACACTTTATACCCTACACTCTATACCATACACTCTATACCCTACACTCTATACCCTACACTCTACACTTTATACCCTACACTCTATACCATACACTCTATACCCTACACTCAATACCCTACACTCTACACTTTATACCCCACACTCTATACCATACACTCTATACCCAACACTCTACACCTTACACTCTATACCCTACATTCTATCCCCTACACTCTACACTCTATACCCTACACTCTACACTCTACTCTATACCCTACACTCTATACCCTACACTCTACACTCTATACCCTACACTCTACACTCTACACCCTACACTCTATACCCTACACTCTATACCCTACACTCTATACCCTACACTCTAATCCCTACACTCTATACCCTACACTCTATACCATACACTCTACACCCTACACCCTACACTCTACACCCTACACTCTATACCCTATACCCTACACTCTATACCCTACACTCTATACCCTACACTCTATACCCTACACTATACACTCTATTCCCTACACTCTACGCTTTATACCCTACACTCTATACCCTACACTCTATACCCTACACTCTACACCCTACACTCTACACCCTACACTCTAATCCCTACACTCTATACCCTACACTCTATACCCTACACTCTATACCTCACACCCTACACTCTACACCCTACACTCTATACCCTACACTCTACACCCTACACTCTATACCCTACACTCTACACCCTGCGCTCTGTACCCTACACTCTACACTCTTTACCCTACACTCTATACCCTACACTCTATACCCTACACTCTATACACTACACTCTACACTCTATACCCTACACTCCATACCCTAAACTCTACACTTTATACCCCACACTCTATACCATACACTCTATACCCTACACTCTACACCTTACACTCTATACCCTACATTCTATCCGCTACACTCTACACTCTATACCCTACACTCTACACTCTACTCTATACCCTACACTCTATACCCTACACTCTACACTCTATACCCTACACTCTACACCCTACACTCTGTACCCTACACTCTATACCCTACACTCTATACCCTACACTCTAATCCCTACACTCTATACCCTACACTTTATACCATACACTCTACACCCTACACCCTACACTCTACACCCTACACTCTATACCCTATACCCTACACTCTATACCCTACACTCTATACCCTACACTCTATACCCTACACTATACACTCTATACCCTACACTCTACGCTTTATACCCTACACTCTATACCCTACACTCTATACCCTACACTCTATACCCTACACTCTACATCCTACACTCTACACCCTACACTCTAATCCCTACACTCTAATCCCTACACCCTACACTCTATACCCTACACTCTATACCCTACACTCTATACCCTACACCCTACACTCTACACCCTACACTCTATACCCTACACTCTACACCCTACACTCTATACCCTACACTCTACACCCTGCACTCTGTACCCTACACTCTACACTCTTTACCCTACACTCTATACCCTACACTCTATACCCTACACTCTATACCCTACACTCTACACTCTATCCCTTACACTATATACCCTACACTCTATACCCTACACTCTAAACTCTATTCCCTACACTCTACACTCTATACCCTACACTCTATAACATACACTCTATACCCTACACTCTATACCCTACACTCTATACCATACACTCTATACCCTACACTCTACACCCTACACTCTATAGCCTACACTCTATACCCTACACTCTAATCCCTACACTCTACACTCTATACCCTACACTCTATACCCTACACTCTATACCCTACACTCTATACCCTACACCCTACACTCTACACCCTACACTCTACACCCTATACCCTACACTCTACAACCTACACCCTACACTCTCTACCCTACACTCTACACCCTGCACTCTGTACCCTACACTCTACACTCTTTACCCTACACTCTATACCCTACACTATACAACCTGCACTCTATACACTACACTCTATACCCTACACTCTATACCCTACACTTTACACCCTACACTCTAATATCTACACTCTAATCCCTACACTCTAATCCCTACACCCTATACCCTACACTCTATACCCTACACTCTATACCCTACACTCTATACCCTACACACTACACTCTACACCCTACACTCTACACTCTATACCCTACACTCTACACCCTACACTCTACACCCTACACTCTACACTCTATACCCTACACTCTACACCCTGCACTCTGTACCCTACACTCTACACTCTTTACCCTACACTCTATACCCTACACTATATACCCTACACTCTATACCCTACACTCTGCACTCTGTACCCTACACTCTATACCCTACACTCTACACTCTATACCCTACACTCTATACCCTACACTCTATACCCTACACTCTACACTTTATACCCTACACTCTATACCATACACTCTACATTGTATACCCTTCACTCTATACCATACACTCTATACCCTACACTCTATACCCTACAATCTAATCCCTACACTCTACACTCTATACCCTACACTCTAAACCCTACACTCTACACTCTATACCCTACACTCTAATCCCTACACTCTACACCCTACACTCTACACCCTACACTCTATACCCTACACTCTATACCCTACACTCTACACTCTATACCCTACACTCTATACCCTACACTCTACACTCTATACCCTACACTCTATACCATACACTCTATACCCTACACTCTATACCATACACTCTATACCCTACACTCTATACCCTACACTCTACACCCTACACTCTATACCTTACACTCTATACCCTACACTCTATACCCTACACTCTAAACTCTATACCCTACACTCTACACTCTATACCCTATAACATACACTCTATACCCTACACTCTACACTCTACTCTATACCCTACACTCTATACCCTACACTCTACACTCTATACCCTACACTCTACACCCTACACTCTATACCCTACACTCTATACCCTACACTCTATACCCTACACTCTAATCCCTACACTCTATACCCTACACTTTATACCATACACTCTACACCCTACACCCTACACTCTACACCCTACACTCTATACCCTATACCCTACACTCTATACCCTACACTCTATACCCTACACTCTATACCCTACACTATACACTCTATACCCTACACTCTACGCTTTATACCCTACACTCTATACCCTACACTCTATACCCTACACTCTATACCCTACACTCTACATCCTACACTCTACACCCTACACTCTAATCCCTACACTCTAATCTCTACACCCTACACTCTATACCCTACACTCTATACCCTACACTCTATACCCTACACTCTACACTCTACACTCTATACCCTACACTCTATACCCTACACTCTATACCCTACACCCTACACTCTACACCCTACACTCTATACCCTACACTCTACACCCTACACTCTGTACCCTACACTCTACACTCTTTATCCTACACTCTATACCCTACACTCTATACCCTACACTCTACACTCTATACCTTACACTCTATACCCTACACTCTATTCCCTACACTCTACACTCTATACCCTACACTCTATAACATACACTCTATACCCTACACTCTATACCCTACACTCTATACCATACACTCTATACCCTACACTCTACACCCTACACTCTATAGCCTACACTCTATACCCTACACTCTAATCCCTACACTCTACACTCTATACCCTACACTCTATACCCTACACTCTATACCCTACACTCTATACCCTACACCCTACACTCTACATCCTATACCCTACACTCTACAACCTACACCCTACACTCTATACCCTACACTCTACACCCTGCACTCTGTACCCTACACTCTACACTCTTTACCCTACACTCTATACCCTACACTCTACAACCTGCACTCTATACACTACACTCTATACCCTACACTCTATACCCTACACTCTACACCCTACACTCTAATCCCTACACTCTAATCCCTACACCCTATACCCTACACTCTATACCCTACACTCTATACCCTACACTCTATACCCTACACACTACACTCTACACCCTACACTCTACACTCTATACCCTACACTCTACACCCTACACTCTACACCCTACACTCTACAATCTATACCCTACACTCTACACCCTGCACTCTGTACCCTACACTCTACACTCTTTACCCTACACTCTATACCCTACACTATATACCCTACACTCTAAACCCTACACTCTGCACTCTGTACCCTACACTCTATACCCTACACTCTACACTCTATACCCTACACTCTATACCCTACACTCTATACCCTACACTCTACACTTTATACCCTACACTCTATACCATACACTCTACACTGTATACCCTACACTCTATACCATACACTCTATACCCTACACTCTATACCCTACAATCTAACCCTACACTCTACACTCTATACCCTACACTCTATACCCTACACTCTACACTCTATACCCTACACTCTAATCCCTACACTCTACACCCTATACTGTACACCCTACACTCTATACCCTACACTCTATACCCTACACTCTACACTCTATACCCTACACTCTATACCCTACTCTCTACACTCTACATCCTACACTCTACACCACTCTACACCCCACACTCTACACCCTACACTATATACCCTACACTCTACACCATACACTCTATACCCTATACCCTACAATCTATACCCTACACTCTATACCCTACATTCTATACCCTACACTCTATACCCTACACTCTACACTCTATACCCTACACTCTATACCATACACTGTATACCCTACACTCTATACCCTACACTCTACACTCTATATCCTACACTCTATACCTTACACTTTACACTCTACACCCTACACTCTACATTCTATACCCTACACTCTAAACTCTACACTCTATACCCTACACTCTATACCCTACACTCTATACCCTACACTCTACACTTTATACCCTACACTCTATACCATACACTCTATACCCTACACTCTACACTTTATACCCTACACTCTATACCATACACTCTATACCCTACACTCTATACCCTACACTCTACACCCTAAGCTCTATACCATACATTCTATACCCTACACTCTATACCCTACACTCTATACCCTACACTCTATACCCTACACCCTACGCTCTATACGCTACACTCTATAACCTACACTCTATACCCTACACTCTATACCCTACACTCTATACCCTACACTCTATACCCTACACTCTATACCCTACACTCTATACCCTACACTCTGCACTCTATACCATACACTCTATACCATACAATCTATACACTACACTCTATACCCTAAACTCTACACTCTATACCCTACACTCTATAACATACACTCTATACACTACACTCTATATCTTACACTCTATACCCTACACTTTGCACTCTACACCCTACACTCTACACTCTACATTCAATACCCTACACTCTATACTCCACATTCTATACCCTACACTCTATACCCTACACTCTATACCCTACACTCTACACTATATACTCTACACTCTATAGCCTACACTCTATACCCTACACTCTATACCCTACACTCTATACCCTACACTCTATACCCTACACTTTATACCCTACACCCTATACCATACACTCTATACCCTACACTCTACAACCTGCACTCTATACCCTACACTCTATACCCTACACCCTACACTTTATACCCTACACTCTATACCCTACACTCTATACCCTACACTCTATACCCTACACTCTACACCCTACACTCTACACTCTACACTCTATACCCTACACTCTACACCCTGCACTCTGTACCCTACACTCTACACTCTTTACCCTACACTCTATACCCTACACTCTATACCCTACACTCTACACTTTATACCCTACACTCTATACCATACACTCTATACCCTACACTCTACACTTTATACCCTACACTCTATACCATACACTCTATACCCTACACTCTATACCCTACACTATACACTCTATACCCTACACTCTACACTGTATACCATACACTCTATGTCCCACACTCTCTACCCTACACTCTACACCCTACACTCTATACCCTACACTCTATACCCTACACTATACACTCTATACCCTACACTCTACACCCTGCACTCTGTACCCTACACTCTATACCCTACACTCTACACTCTGTACCCTACACTCTATACCCTACACTCTATACCCTACACTCTATACCCTACACTCTATACCCTACACTCTACACTCTATACCCTACACTCTATACCATACACTCTACACCCTACACTCTATACCATACACTCTATACCCTACACTTTACACTCTATACCCTACACTCTATACCATACACTCTACACTTTATACCCTACACTCTATACCATACACACTATACCCTACACTCTATACCCTACACTCTATACCCTACACTCTATACCCTACACTCTAATCCCTACACTCTAATCCCTACACTCTAATCCCTACACTCTAATCCCTACACTCTAATCCCTACACTCTATACCCTACACTCTATACTCTACACTCTACACTATATACCCTACACTCTAATCCCTACACTCTAATCCCTACACTCTACACTCTATACCCTACACTCTATACCCTACACTCTATACCCTACACTCTACACTCTATACCCTACACTCTATACCCTACACTCTACACTCTATACCCTACACTCTATACCCTACACTCTATAAAACACACTCTATACCCTACACTCTACACTCTATACCATACACTCTATACCCTACACTCTATACCATACACTCTATACCCTACACTCTATACCCTACACTCCACACCCTACACTCTATACCTTACACTCTATACCCTAAACTCTACACTCTATACCCTACACTCTATAACATACACTCTATACACTACACTCTATATCTTACACTCTATACCCTACACTTTGCACTCTACACCCTACACTCTACACTCTACATTCTATACCCTACACTCTATACTCCACACTCTATACCCTACACTCTATACCCTACACTCTATACCCTACACTCTACACTATATACTCTACACTCTATAGCCTACACTCTATACCCTACATTCTATACCCTACACTCTATACCCTACACTCTATACCCTACACTTTATACCCTACACCCTATACCATACACTCTATACCCGACACTCTACAACCTGCACTCTATACCCTACACTCTATACCCTACACCCTACACTTTATACCCTACACTCTATACCCTACACTCTATACCCTACACTCTATACCCTACACTCTACACCCTACACTCTACACTCTACACTCTATACCCTACACTCTACACCCTGCACTCTGTACCCTACACTCTACACTCTTTACCCTACACTCTATACCCTACACTCTACACTTTATACCCTACACTCTATACCATACACTCTATACCCTACACTCTACACTTTATACCCTACACTCTATACCATACACTCTATAACCTACACTCTATACCCTACACTATACACTCTATACCCTACACTCTACACTGTATACCATACACTCTATGCCCCACACTCTCTACCCTAAACTCTACACTCTATACCCTACACTCTACACCCTACACTCTATACCCTACACTCTATACCCTACACTCTACACTTTATACCCTACACTCTATACCCTACACTCTATACCCTGCACTCTACACCCTGCACTCTACACCCTGCACTCTACACCCAACACTCTATACCCTACACTCTACACCCTACACTCTATACCCTACACTCTACACTCTATACCCTACACTCTATAGCCTACACTCTATACCCTACACTCTATACCCTACACTCTATACCCTACACTCTACACTCTATACCCTACACTCTATACCATACACTCTATACCCTACACTCTATACCCTACACTCTATACCCTACACTCTATACCCTACACTCTATACCATACACTCTATACCCTACACTCTATACCCTACACTCTATACCATACACTGTATACCCTACACTCTATACCCTTCACTCTACACTCTATATCCTACACTCTATACCCTACACTTTACACTCTATACCCTACACTCTACATTCTATACCCTACACTCTTAACCCTACACTCTATAGCCTACACTCTATACCCTACACTCTATACCCTACACTCTACACTTTATACCCTACACTCTATACCATACACTCTATACCCTACACTCTACACTTTATACCCTACACTCTATACCATACACTCTATACCCTACACTCTATACCCTACACTATACACTCTATACCCTACACTCTACACTGTATACCATACACTCTATGCCCCACACTCTCTACCCTAAACTCTACATTCTATACCCTACACTCTGCACCCTAAGCTCTATACCATACACTCTATACCCTACACTCTATACCCTACACTCTATACCCTACACTCTATACCCTACACCCTACGCTCTATACGCTACACTCTATAACCTACACTCTATACCCTACACTCTATACCCTACACTCTATACCCTACACTCTACACCCTACACTCTATACCCTACACTCTATACCCTACACTCTATACCCTACACTCTACACTCTATACCATACACTCTATACCATACAATCTATACACTACACTCTATACCCTAAACTCTACACTCTATACCCTACACTCTATAACATACACTCTATACACTACACTCTATATCTTACACTCTATACCCTACACTTTACACTCTACACCCTACACTCTACACTCTACATTCTATACCCTACACTCTATACTCCACACTCTATACACTACACTCTATATCTTACACTCTATACCCTACACTTTGCACTCTACACCCTACACTCTACACTCTACATTCTATACCCTACACTCTATACTCCACACTCTATACCCTACACTCTATACCCTACACTCTATACCCTACACTCTACACTATATACTCTACACTCTATAGCCTACACTCTATACCCTACACTCTATACCCTACACTCTGTACCCTACACTCTATACCCTACACTTTATACCCTACACCCTATACCATACACTCTATACCCTACACTCTACAACCTGCACTCTATACCCTACACTCTATACCCTACACCCTACACTTTATACCCTACACTCTATACCCTACACTCTATACCCTACACTCTACACCCTACACTCTACACTCTACACTCTATACCCTACACTCTACACCCTGCACTCTGTACCCTACACTCTACACTCTGTACCCTACACTCTATACCCTACACTCTATACACTACACTCTATACCCTACACTCTATACCCTACACTCTACACTTTATACCCTACACTCTATACCATACACTCTATACCCTACACTCTACACTTTATACCCTACACTCTATACCATACACTCTATAACCTACACTCTATACCCTACACTATACATTCTATACCCTACACTCTACACTGTATACCATACACTCTATGCCCCACACTCTCTACCCTAAACTCTACACTCTATACCCTACACTCTACACCCTACACTCTATACTCTACACTCTATACCCTACACTCTATACCCTACACTCTATACCCTACACTCTACACTCTATACCCTACACTCTATACCATACACTCTACACCCTACACTCTATACCCTACACTCTACACCCTACACTCTACACCCTACACTCTATACCCTACACTCTGTACCCTACATTATACACTCTATACCCTACACTCTACACTCTACACTGTATACCATACACTCTATGCCCCACACTCTATACCCTAAACTCTACACTCTATGTCCTACACTCTACACCCTAAGCTCTATACCCTACACTCTATACCCTACACTCTACACTCTATACCCTACAATCTATACCCTACACTCTATACCATACACTCTACACCCTACACTCTACACCCTACACTCTATACCCTACACTCTATACCCTACACTCTACACTTTATACCCTACAATCTATACCTACACTCTATACACTGCACTCTACACCCTGCACTCTACACCCTGCACTCTACACCCAACACTCTATACCCTACACTCTACACCCTACACTCTATACCCTACACTCTACACTCTATACCCTACACTCTATAGCCTACACTCTATACCCTACACTCTATACCCTACACTCTATACCCTACACTCTACACTCTATACCCTACACTCTATACCATACACTCTATACCCTACACTCTATACCCTACACTCTATACCATACACTCTATACCCTACACTCTATACCCTACACTCTATACCCTACACTCTACACCCTACACTCTATACCCTACACTCTATACCCTACTCTCTATACCCTACACTCTAAACTCTATACCCTACACTCTACACTCTACACTCTATACCCTACACTCTATAACATGCACTCTATACCCTACACTCTATACCCTACACTCTATACCCTACACTCTATACCCTACACTCTACACTCTATACCCTACACTCTATACCATACACTCTACACCATACACTCTATAGCATACACTCTATACCCTACACTCTACACTCTATACCCTACACTCTATACCCTACACTCTATACCCTACACTATACACTCTAAACCCTACACTCTACACTTTATACCCTACTCTCTATACCCTACACTCTATACCCTACACTCTACAACGTGCACTCTATACCCTACACTCTATACCCTACACCCTACACTTTATACCCTACACTCTATACCCTACACTCTATACCCTACACTCTATACCCTACACTCTATACCCTACACTCTATACCCTACACTCTACACTCGATACCCTACACTCTATAACATACACTCTATACACTACACTCTATACCTTAAACTCTATACCCTACACTTTACATTCTACACCCTACACTCTACACTCTATTCCCTACACTCTATACCCTACACTCTATACCCTACACTCTATACCCTACACTCTATACCCTACACTCTATACCCTACACTCTAATCCCTACACTCTAATCCCTACACTCTACACTCTATACCCTACACTCTATACCCTACACTCTATACCCTACACTCTACACCCTACACTCTACACCCTACACTCTAATCCCTACACTCTAATCCCTACACCCTACACTCTATAACCTACACTCTATACCCTACACTCTATACCCTACACTCTACACCCTACACTCTACACCCTACACTCTATACCCTACACTCTATACCCTACACTCTATACCCTACACCCTACACCCTACACTCTACACCCTACACTCTACACCCTACACTCTACACTCTATACCCTACACTCTACACCCTGCACTCTGTACCCTACACTCTACACTCTTTACCCTACACTCTATACCCTACACTCTATACCCTACACTCTATACCCTACACTCTACACTATATACCTTACACTCTATACCCTACACTCTATACCCTACACTCTAAACTCTATACCATACACTCTACACTCTATACCCTACACTCTATAACATACACTCTATACCCTACACTCTATACCCTACACTCTATACCCTACACTCTATACCATACACTCTACACCCTACACTCTATACCATACACTCTACACCATACACTCTATAGCATACACTCTATACCCTACACTATACACTCTATACCCTACACTCTATACCCTACACTCTATACCCTACACTATACACTCTATACCCTACACTCTACACTTTATACCCTACACTCTATACCCTACACTCTATACCCTACACTCTACAACCTGCACTCTATACCCTACACTCTATACCCTACACTCTACACTCTATACCCTACACTCTATACCCTACACTCTATACCCTACACTCTAAACTGTATACCATACACTCTATGCCCCACACTCTATACCCTAAACTCTACACTCTATACCCTACGCTCTACACCCTAAGCTTTATACCATACACTCTATACCCTACACTCTACACTCTATACCCTACACTCTATACCCTACACTCTATACCCTACACCCTACGCTCTATAAGCTACACTCTATACCCTACACTCTATACCCTACACTCTATAACCTACACTCTATACCTTACACTCTGTACCCTACACTCTATACCCTACACTCTATACCCTACACTCTATACCCTACACTCTACACTCTATACCCTACACTCTATACCCTACACTCTATACCCTACACTCTATACCCTACACTCTATACCCTACACTCTACACTCTATACCATACACTCTATACCATACACTCTATACACTACACTCTATACCCTAAACTCTACACTCTATACCCTACACTCTATAACATACACTCTATACACTACACTCTATACCTTACACTCTATACCCTACACTCTACACTCTACATTCTATACCCTACACTCTATACCCTACACTCTCTTCTCCACACTCTATACCCTACACTCTATACCCTACACTCTATACCCTACACTCTACACCCTACACTCTATACCCTACACTCTATACCCTACACTCTATACCCTACACTCTATACACTACACTCTACACTTTATACCCTACACTCTATACCCTACACTCTATACCCTACACTCTACACTCTATACCCTACACTCTATGCCCTACACTCTTTACCCTACACTCTACACTCTATACCCTACACTCTATACCCTACACTCTACACTTTAAACCCTACACTCTATACCATACACTCTATACCCTACACTCCATACCCTACACTCTACACTTTATACCCCACACTCTATACCATACACTCTATACCCCACACTCTACACCTTACTCTCTATACCCTACATTCTATCCCCTACACTCTACATTCTATACCCTACACTCTACACTCTACTCTATACCCTACACTCTATACCCTACACTCTACACTCTATACCCTACACTCTACACTCTACACCCTACACTCTATACCCTACACTCTAAACTGTATACCATACACTCTATGCCCCACACTCTATACCCTAAACTCTACACTCTATACCCTACGCTCTACACCCTAAGCTTTATACCATACACTCTATACCCTACACTCTACACTCTATACCCTACACTCTATACCCTACACTCTATACCCTACACCCTACGCTCTATAAGCTACACTCTATACCCTACACTCTATACCCTACACTCTATAACCTACACTCTATACCTTACACTCTGTACCCTACACTCTATACCCTACACTCTATACCCTACACTCTATACCCTACACTCTACACTCTATACCCTACACTCTATACCCTACACTCTATACCCTACACTCTATACCCTACACTCTATACCCTACACTCTACACTCTATACCATACACTCTATACCATACACTCTATACACTACACTCTATACCCTAAACTCTACACTCTATACCCTACACTCTATAACATACACTCTATACACTACACTCTATACCTTACACTCTATACCCTACACTCTACACTCTACATTCTATACCCTACACTCTATACCCTACACTCTCTTCTCCACACTCTATACCCTACACTCTATACCCTACACTCTATACCCTACACTCTACACCCTACACTCTATACCCTACACTCTATACCCTACACTCTATACCCTACACTCTATACACTACACTCTACACTTTATACCCTACACTCTATACCCTACACTCTATACCCTACACTCTACACTCTATACCCTACACTCTATGCCCTACACTCTTTACCCTACACTCTACACTCTATACCCTACACTCTATACCCTACACTCTACACTTTAAACCCTACACTCTATACCATACACTCTATACCCTACACTCCATACCCTACACTCTACACTTTATACCCCACACTCTATACCATACACTCTATACCCCACACTCTACACCTTACTCTCTATACCCTACATTCTATCCCCTACACTCTACATTCTATACCCTACACTCTACACTCTACTCTATACCCTACACTCTATACCCTACACTCTACACTCTATACCCTACACTCTACACTCTACACCCTACACTCTATACCCTACACTCTATACCCTACACTCTATACCCTACACTCTAATCCCTACACTCTATACCCTACACTCTATACCATACACTCTACACCCTACACCCTACACTCTACACCCTACACTCTATACCCTATACCCTACACTCTATACCCTACACTCTATACCCTACACTCTATACCCTACACTATACACTCTATACCCTACACTCTACGCTTTATACCCTACACTCTATACCCTACACTCTATACCCTACACTCTACACCCTACACTCTAATCCCTACACTCTTATCCCTACACCCTACACTCTATACCCTACACTCTATACCCTACACTCTATACTCTACACTCTATACCCTACACTCTACACCCTACACTCTACACTCTACACTCTATACCCTACACTCTATACCCTACACTCTATACCTCACACCCTACACTCTACACGCTACACTCTATACCCTACACTCTACACCCTACACTCTATACCCTACACTCTACACCCTGCACTCTGTACCCTACACTCTACACTCTTTACCCTACACTCTATTTCCTACACTCTATACCCTACACTCTATACACTACACTCTACACTTTATACCCTACACTCCATACCATACACTCTATACCCTACACTTTACAACCTGCACTCTATACTCTACACTCTATACCCTACACTCTACACTCTATACCCTACACTCTATACCCTACACTCTTTACCCTACACTCTACACTCTATACCCTACACTCTATACCCTACACTCTACACTTTATACCCTACACTCTATACCATACACTCTATACTTTATACCCAACACTCTATACCATACACTCTATACCCTACACTCTACACCTTACACTCTATACCCTACATTCTATCCGCTACACTCTACACTCTATACCCTACACTCTACACTCTACACCCTACACTCTATACCCTACACTCTACACTCTATACCCTACACTCTACACTCTACACCCTACACTCTATACCCTACACTCTATACCCTACACTCTATACCCTACACTCTAATCCCTACACTCTATACCCTACACTTTATACCATACACTCTACACCCTTCACCCTACACTCTACACCCTACACTCTATACCCTATACCCTACACTCTATACCCTACACTCTATACCCTACACTCTATACCCTACACTATACACTCTATACCCTACACTCTACGCTTTATACCCTACACTCTATACCCTACACTCTATACCCTACACTCTATACCCTACACTCTACACCCTACACTCTACACCCTACACTTTAATCCCTACACTCTAATCCCTACACCCTACACTCTATACCCTACACTCTATACCCTACACTCTATACCCTACACTCTACACCCTACACTCTACACTCTACACTCTATACCCTACACTCTATACCCTACACTCTATACCCTACACCCTACACTCTACACCCTACACTCTATACCCTACACTCTACACCCTACACTCTATACCCTACACTCTACACCCTGCACTCTGTACCCTACACTCTACACTCTTTACCCTACACTCTATACCCTACACTCTATACCCTACACTCTACACTCTATACCTTACACTCTATACCCTACACTCTATACCCTACACTCTAAACTCTATACCCTACACTCTACACTCTATACCCTACACTCTATAACATACACTCTATACCCTACACTCTATACCCTACACTCTATACCATACACTCTATACCCTACACTCTACACCCTACACTCTATAGCCTACACTCTATACCCTACACACTAATCCCTACACTCTACACTCTATACCCTACACTCTATACCCTACACTCTATACCCTACACTCTATACCCTACACCCTACACTCTACACTCTATACCCTACACTCTACACCCTAGACCCTACACTCTATACCCTACACTCTACAACCTGCACTCTATACCCTACACTCTATACCCTACACTCTATACCCTACACTCTATACCCTACACTTTACACCCTACACTCTAATCCCTACACTCTAATCCCTACACTCTAATCCCTACACCCTATACCCTACACTCTATACCCTACACTCTATACCCTACACTCTATACCCTACACCCTACACTCTACACCCTACACTCTACGCTCTATACCCTACACTCTACACCCTACACTCTACACCCTACACTCTACACTCTATACCCTACACTCTACACCCTGCACTCTGTACCCTACACTCTACACTCTTTACCCTACACTCTAAACACTACACTCTATACCCTACACTCTATACCCTACACTCTAAACTCTATACCCTACACTCTACACTCTATACCCTACACTCTATAACATACACTCTATACCCTACACTCTATACCTCACACCCTACACTCTACACGCTACACTCTATACCCTACACTCTACACCCTACACTCTATACCCTACACTCTACACCCTGCACTCTGTACCCTACACTCTACACTCTTTACCCTACACTCTATTTCCTACACTCTATACCCTACACTCTATACACTACACTCTACACTTTATACCCTACACTCCATACCATACACTCTATACCCTACACTTTACAACCTGCACTCTATACTCTACACTCTATACCCTACACTCTACACTCTATACCCTACACTCTATACCCTACACTCTTTACCCTACACTCTACACTCTATACCCTACACTCTATACCCTACACTCTACACTTTATACCCTACACTCTATACCATACACTCTATACTTTATACCCAACACTCTATACCATACACTCTATACCCTACACTCTACACCTTACACTCTATACCCTACATTCTATCCGCTACACTCTACACTCTATACCCTACACTCTACACTCTACACCCTACACTCTATACCCTACACTCTACACTCTATACCCTACACTCTACACTCTACACCCTACACTCTATACCCTACACTCTATACCCTACACTCTATACCCTACACTCTAATCCCTACACTCTATACCCTACACTTTATACCATACACTCTACACCCTTCACCCTACACTCTACACCCTACACTCTATACCCTATACCCTACACTCTATACCCTACACTCTATACCCTACACTCTATACCCTACACTATACACTCTATACCCTACACTCTACGCTTTATACCCTACACTCTATACCCTACACTCTATACCCTACACTCTATACCCTACACTCTACACCCTACACTCTACACCCTACACTTTAATCCCTACGCTCTAATCCCTACACCCTACACTCTATACCCTACACTCTATACCCTACACTCTATACCCTACACTCTACACCCTACACTCTACACTCTACACTCTATACCCTACACTCTATACTCTACACTCTATACCCTACACCCTACACTCTACACCCTACACTCTATACCCTACACTCTACACCCTACACTCTATACCCTACACTCTACACCCTGCACTCTGTACCCTACACTCTACACTCTTTACCCTACACTCTATACCCTACACTCTATACCCTACACTCTACACTCTATACCTTACACTCTATACCCTACACTCTATACCCTACACTCTAAACTCTATACCCTACACTCTACACTCTATACCCTACACTCTATAACATACACTCTATACCCTACACTCTATACCCTACACTCTATACCATACACTCTATACCCTACACTCTACACCCTACACTCTATAGCCTACACTCTATACCCTACACACTAATTCCTACACTCTACACTCTATACCCTACACTCTATACCCTACACTCTATACCCTACACTCTATACCCTACACCCTACACTCTACACTCTATACCCTACACTCTACACCCTAGACCCTACACTCTATACCCTACACTCTACAACCTGCACTCTATACCCTACACTCTATACCCTACACTCTATACCCTACACTCTATACCCTACACTTTACACCCTACACTCTAATCCCTACACTCTAATCCCTACACTCTAATCCCTACACCCTATACCCTACACTCTATACCCTACACTCTATACCCTACACTCTATACCCTACACCCTACACTCTACACCCTACACTCTACGCTCTATACCCTACACTCTACACCCTACACTCTACACCCTACACTCTACACTCTATACCCTACACTCTACACCCTGCACTCTGTACCCTACACTCTACACTCTTTACCCTACACTCTAAACACTACACTCTATACCCTACACTCTATACCCTACACTCTAAACTCTATACCCTACACTCTACACTCTATACCCTACACTCTATAACATACACTCTATACCCTACACTCTATACCCTACACTCTACACCCTACACTCTATACCATACACTCTACACCCTACACTCTATACCATACACTCTACACCATACACTCTATAGCATACACTCTATACCCTACACTATACACTCTATACCCTACACTCTATACCCTACACTCTATACCCTACACTATACACTCTATGCCCTACACTCTACACTTTATACCCTACACTCTATACCCTACACTCTATACCCTACACTCTATACCCTACACTCTACAACCTGCACTCTACAACCTTCAATCTATACCCTACACTCTGTACCCTACACTCCTCACTCTATACCCTACACTCTATACCCTACACTCTATACCCTACACTCTATACCCTACACTCTACACTCTATACCCTACACTCTATAGCCTACACTCTACACCCTACACTCTATACCCTGCACTCTATACCCTACACTCTACACTCTATACCCTACACTCTACTCCCTACACTTTACACCCTACCGTCTATACCCTACACTCTACACTCTATACCTTACACTATACACTCTATTCCCTACACTCTATACCCTACACTCTATACCCTACATTCTATACCCTACACTCTACACTCTATACCCTACACTCTATACCCTACACTCCATACCGTACACTCTATACCCTACACTCTACACTCTATACCCTACACTCTACACCCTAGACCCTACACTATATACCCTACACTCTACACCCTGCACTCTGTACCCTACACTCTACACTCTTTACCCTACACTCTATACCCTACACTCTACAACCTGCACTCTATACCCTACACTCTATACCCTACACTCTATACCCTACACTCTATACCCTACACTCTACACCCTACACTCTAATCCCTACACTCTAATCCCTACACTCTAATCCCTACACCCTATACCCTACACTCTATACCCTACACTCTATACCCTACACCCTACACTCTACACCCTACACTCTACACTCTATACCCTACACTCTACACCCTACACTCTACACCCTACACTCTACACTCTATACCCTACACTCTATACCCTGCACTCTGTACCCTACACTCTACACTCTTTACCCTACACTCTATACACTACACTCTATACCCTACACTCTATACCCTACACTCTAAACTCTATACCCTACACTCTACACTCTATACCCTACACTCTATAACATACACTCTATACCCTACACTCTATACTCTACACTCTACACCCTACACTCTATACCATACACTCTACACCCTACACTCTATACCATACACTCTACACCATACACTCTATAGCATACACTCTATACCCTACACTATACACTCTATACCCTACACTCTATACCCTACACTCTATACCCTACACTATACACTCTATATCCTACACTCTACACTTTATACCCTACACTCTATACCCTACACTCTAAACCCTACACTCTATACCCTACACTCTATACCCTACACTCTACAACCTGCACTCTACAACCTGCAATCTATACCCTACACTCTGTACCCTACACTCTACACTCTATACCCTACACTCTATACCCTACACTCTATACCCTACACTCTATACCCTACACTCTACACTCTATACCCTACACTCTATAGCCTACACTCTACACCCTACACTCTATACCCTGCACTCTATACCCTACACTCTATACCCTACACTCTACTCCCTACACTCTACACCCTACCGTCTATACCCTACACTCTACACTCTATACCTTACACTATACACTCTATTCCCTACACTCTATACCCTACACTCTATACCCTACATTCTATACCCTACACTCTACACTCTATACCCTACACTCCATACCGTACACTCTATACCCTACACTCTACACTCTATACCCTACACTCTTTACGCCACACTCTATACCCTACAGTCTATACCCTACACTCTATACCCTACACTCTACACTCTATACCATAAACTCTACACTCTATACCCTACACTCTATCCCCTACACTCTATACCCTACACCCTACACTCTATACCCTACACTCTATACCCTACACTCAACACCCTACACTCTACACCCTACACTATACACTCTATACCCTATACCGTACACTCTATACCCTACACTCTATACCCTACACTCTATACCCTACACTATACACTCTATACCCTACACTCTACACTTTATACCCTACACTCTATACCCTGCACTCTACACCCTGCACTCTACACCCAACACTCTAAACCCTACACTCTATACCCTACACTCTATACCCTACACTTTACACTCTATACCCTACAGTATATACCCTACACTCTATACCCTACACTCTACACCTTACACTCTACACTCTATTCCCTACACTCTATACCCTACACTCTATACCCTACACTCTATACCCTACACTCTATACCCTACACTCTACACTCTATACCCTACACCCTACACTCTATACCCTACACTCTACACTCTATATCCTACACTCTATACCCTGCACTCTACACCCTGCACTCTACACCCAACACTCTATACCCTACACTCTACACCCTACACTCTATACCCTACACTCGATAACCTACACTCTACACTCTATACCATACACTCTACACCCTACACTCTAATCCCTACACTCTACACTCTATACCCTACACTCTATACCATACACTCTATACCCTACACTCTATACCATACACTCTATACCATACACTCAATAACCTACACTCTATACCCTACACTCTACACCCTACACTCTATACCTTACACTCTATACCCTACACTCTATACCCTACACTGTAAACTCTATACCCTACACTCTACACTCTATACCCTACACTCTATAACATACACTCTATACCCTACACTCTATACCCTACACTCTATACCCTACACTCTATACCATACACTCTATACCATACACTCTACACTCTATACCCTACACTCTATACCCTACACTATACACTCTATACCCTACACTCTACACTTTATACCCTACTCTCTATACCCTACACTCTATAGCCTACACTCTACAACCTGCACTCTATACCCTACACTCTATACCCTACATCTTACACTCTATACCCTACACTCTATACCCTACACTCTATACCCTACACTCTATAGTCTACACTCTATAGCCTACACTCTACACTCTACTCTATACCCTACACTCTATACCCTACACTCTAATCCCTACACTCTACACTCTATACCCTACACTCTATACCCTACACTCTATACCCTACACTCTACACCCTACACTCTACACCCTACACTCTAATCCCTACACTCTAATCCCTACACTCTAATCCCTACACCCTACACTCTATACCCTACACTCTATACCCTACACCCTACACTCTACACCCTACACTCTACACCCTACACTCTACACTCTATTCCCTACACTCTACACCCTGCACTCTGTGCCCTACACTCTACACTCTTTACCCTACACTCTATACCCTACATTCTATACCCTACACTCTATACCCTACACTCTAATCCCTACACTCTACACTCTATACCCTACACTCTATACCCTACACTCTATACCCTACACTCTACACCCTACACTCTACACCCTACACTCTAATCCCTACACTCTAATCCCTACACTCTAATCCCTACACCCTACACTCTATACCCTACACTCTATACCCTACATTCTATACCCTACACTCTATACCCTACACTTTATACCCTACACCCTATACCATACACTCTATACCCTACACTCTACAACCTGCACTCTATACCCTACACTCTATACCCTACACCCTACACTTTATACCCTACACTCTATACCCTACACTCTATACCCTACACTCTATACCCTACACTCTACACCCTACACTCTACACTCTACACTCTATACCCTACACTCTACACCCTGCACTCTGTACCCTACACTCTACACTCTTTACCCTACACTCTATACCCTACACTCTATACCCTACACTCTATACCCTACACTCTACACTTTATACCCTACACTCTATACCATACACTCTATACCCTACACTCTACACTTTATACCCTACACTCTATACCATACACTCTATACCCTACACTCTATACCCTACACTATACACTCTATACCCTACACTCTACACTGTATACCATACACTCTATGCCCCACACTCTCTACCCTAAACTCTACACTCTATACCCTACACTCTACACCCTACACTCTATACCCTACACTCTACTATACCCTACACTCTATACCCTACACTCTATACCCTACACTCTACACTCTATACCCTACACTCTATACCATACACTCTACACCCTACACTCTACACCCTACACTCTACACCCTACACTCTACACCCTCCACTTTACACCCTACACTCTATACCCTACACTCTATACCCTACACTATACACTCTATACCCTACACTCTACACCCTGCACTCTGTACCCTACACTCTATACCCTACACTCTGTACCCTACACTCTATACCCTACACTCTATACCCTACTCTCTATACCCTACACTCTATACCCTACACTCTATACCCTACACTCTACACTCTATACCCTACACTCTATACCATACACTCTACACCCTACACTCTATACCATACACTCTATACCCTACACTTTACACTCTATACCCTACACTCTATACCATACACTCTACACTTTATACCCTACACTCTATACCATACACACTATACCCTACACTCTATACCCTACACTCTATACCCTACACTCTATACCCTACACTCCAATCCCAACACTCTAATCCCTACACTCTAATCCCTACACTCTAATCCCTACACTCTAATCCCTACACTCTATACCCCACACTCTATACTCTACACTCTACACTCTATACCCTACACTCTAATCCCTACACTCTAATCCCTACACTCTACACTCTATACCCTACACTCTATACCCTACACTCTATACCCTACACTCTACACTCTATACCCTACACTCTATACCCTACACTCTACACTCTATACCCTACACTCTATACCCTACACTCTATAAAATACACTCTATACCCTACACTCTACACTCTATACCATACACTCTATACCCTACACTCTATACCATACACTCTATACCCTACACTCTATACCCTACACTCCACACCCTACACTCTATACCTTACACTCTATACCCTACACTCTAAAATCTATACCCTACACTCTATACCTTACACTCTATACCCTATACCCTACACTCTATACACTACACTCTATACCATACACGCTATACTCTATACCCTACACTCTAAACCATACACTCTACATCCTACACTCTACACCACTCTACACCCCACACTCTACACCCTACACTCTACACTCTATACCCTACACTCTACACCATACACTCTATACCCTATACCCTATACCCTACAATCTATACTCTACACTCTATACCCTACACTCTATACCCTACACTCTATACCCTACACTCTACACTCTATACCCTACACTCTATACCATACACTGTATACCCTACACTCTATACCCTACACTCTACACTCTATATCCTACACTCTATACCCTACACTTTACACTCTACACCCTACACTCTACATTCTATACCCTACACTCTAAACTCTACACTCTATAGCCTACACTCTATACCCTACACTCTATACCCTACACTCTACACTTTATACCCTACACTCTATACCATACACTATATACCCTACACTCTACACTTTATCCCCTACACTCTATACCATACACTCTATACCCTACACTCTATACCCTACACTATACACTCTATACCCTACACTCTACACTGTATACCATACACTCTATGCCCCACACTCTCTACCCTAAACTCTACATTCTATACCCTACACTCTGCACCCTAAGCTCTATACCATACACTCTATACCCTACACTCTATACCCTACACTCTATACCCTACACCCTACACTCTACACCCTACACTCTACACCCTACACTCTACACTCTATTCCCTACACTCTACACCCTGCACTCTGTACCCTACACTCTACACTCTTTACCCTACACTCTATACCCTACATTCTATACCCTACACTCTATACCCTACACTCTAATCCCTACACTCTACACTCTATACCCTACACTCTATACCCTACACTCTATACCCTACACTCTACACCCTACACTCTACACCCTACACTCTAATCCCTACACTCTAATCCCTACACTCTAATCCCTACACCCTACACTCTATACCCTACACTCTATACCCTACACTCTACACTATATACTCTACACTCTATAGCATACACTCTATACCCTACACTCTATACCCTACACTCTATACCCTACATTCTATACCCTACACTCTATACCCTACACTTTATACCCTACACCCTATACCATACACTCTATACCCTACACTCTACAACCTGCACTCTATACCCTACACTCTATACCCTACACCCTACACTTTATACCCTACACTCTATACCCTACACTCTATACCCTACACTCTATACCCTACACTCTACACCCTACACTCTACACTCTACACTCTATACCCTACACTCTACACCCTGCACTCTGTACCCTACACTCTACACTCTATACCCTACACTCTACACCCTACACTCTATACCCTACACTCTATACCCTACACTCTATACCCTACACTCTACACTCTATACCCTACACTCTATACCATACACTCTACACCCTACACTCTACACCCTACACTCTACACCCTACACTCTACACCCTCCACTTTACACCCTACACTCTATACCCTAGACTCTATACCCTACACTATACACTCTATACCCTACACTCTACACCCTGCACTCTGTACCCTACACTCTATACCCTACACTCTGTACCCTACACTCTATACCCTACACTCTATACCCTACTCTCTATACCCTACACTCTATACCCTACACTCTATACCCTACACTCTACACTCTATACCCTACACTCTATACCATACACTCTACACCCTACACTCTATACCATACACTCTATACCCTACACTTTACACTCTATACCCTACACTCTATACCATACACTCTACACTTTATACCCTACACTCTATACCATACACACTATACCCTACACTCTATACCCTACACTCTATACCCTACACTCTATACCCTACACTCCAATCCCTACACTCTAATCCCTACACTCTAATCCCTACACTCTAATCCCTACACTCTAATCCCTACACTCTATACCCTACACTCTATACTCTACACTCTACACTCTATACCGTACACTCTAATCCCTACACTCTAATCCCTACACTCTACACTCTATACCCTACACTCTATACCCTACACTCTATACCCTACACTCTACACTCTATACCCTACACTCTATACCCTACACTCTACACTCTATACCCTACACTCTATACCCTACACTCTATAAAATACACTCTATACCCTACACTCTACACTCTATACCATACACTCTATACCCTACACTCTATACCATACACTCTATACCCTACACTCTATACCCTACACTCCACACCCTACACTCTATACCTTACACTCTATACCCTACACTCTAAAATCTATACCCTACACTCTATACCCTACACTCTATACCCTATACCCTACACTCTATACACTACACTCTATACCATACACGCTATACTCTATACCCTACACTCTATACCATACACTCTACATCCTACACTCTACACCACTCTACACCCCACACTCTACACCCTACACCCTACACTCTATACCCTACACTCTACACCATACACTCTATACCCTATACCCTATACCCTACAATCTATACCCTACACTCTATACCCTACACTCTATACCCTACACTCTATACCCTACACTCTACACTCTATACCCTACACTCTATACCATACACTGTATACCCTACACTCTATACCCTACACTCTACACTCTATATCCTACACTCTATACCCTACACTTTACACTCTACACCCTACACTCTACATTCTATGCCCTACACTCTAAACTCTACACTCTATAGCCTACACTCTATACCCTACACTCTATACCCTACACTCTACACTTTATACCCTACACTCTATACCATACACTCTATACCCTACACTCTACACTTTATACCCTACACTCTATACCATACACTCTATACCCTACACTTTATACCCTACACTATACACTCGATACCCTACATTCTACACTGTATACCATACACTCTATGCCCCACACTCTCTACCCTAAACTCTACATTCTATACCCTACACTCTACACCCTAAGCTCTATACCATACACTCTATACCCTACACTCTATACCCTACACTCTATACCCTACACTCTATACCCTACACTCTACGCTCTATACGCTACACTCTATAACCTACACTCTATACCCTACACTCTATACCCTACACTCTACACCCTACACTCTACACCCTACACTCTATACCCTACACTCTATACCCTACACTCTATACCCTACACTCTACACTCTATACCATACACTCTATACCATACAATCTATACACTACACTCTATACCCTAAACTCTACACTCTATACCCTACACTCTATAACATACACTCTATATCTTACACTCTATACCCTACACTTTGCACTCTACACCCTACACTCTACATTCTATACCCTACACTCTATACTCCACACTCTATACCCTACACTCTAAAATCTATACCCTACACTCTATACCCTATACCCTACACTCTATACACTACACTCTATACCATACACGCTATACTCTATACCCTACACTCTATACCATACACTCTACATCCTACACTCTACACCACTCTACACCCCACACTCTACACCCTACACCCTACACTCTATACCCTACACTCTACACCATACACTCTATACCCTATACCCTATACCCTACAATCTATACCCTACACTCTACACTCTATACCCTACACTCTATACCATACACTGTATACCCTACACTCTATACCCTACACTCTACACTCTATATCCTACACTCTATACCCTACACTTTACACTCTACACCCTACACTCTACATTCTATACCCTACACTCTAAACTCTACACTCTATAGCCTACACTCTATACCCTACACTCTATACCCTACACTCTACACTTTATACCCTACACTCTATACCATACACTCTATACCCTACACTCTACACTTTATACCCTACACTCTATACCATACACTCTATACCCTACACTCTATACCCTACACTATACACGCTATACCCTACACTCTACACTGTATACCATACACTCTATGCCCCACACTCTCTACCCTAAACTCTACATTCTATACCCTACACTCTACACCCTAAGCTCTATACCATACACTCTATACCCTACACTCTATACCCTACACTCTATAACCTACACTCTATACCCTACACCCTACGCTCTATACGCTACACTCTATAACCTACACTCTATACCCTACACTCTATACCCTACACTCTACACCCTACACTCTACACCCTACACTCTATACCCTACACTCTATACCCTACACTCTACACTCTATACCATACACTCTATACCATACAATCTATACACTACACTCTATACCCTAAACTCTACACTCTATACCCTACACTCTATAACATACACTCTATATCTTACACTCTATACCCTACACTTTGCACTCTACACCCTACACTCTACATTCTATACCCTACACTCTGTACTCCACACTCTATACCCTACACTCTATACCCTACACTCTATACCCTACACTCTACACTATATACTCTACACTCTATAGCCTACACTCTATACCCTACACTCTATACCCTACACTCTATACCCTACACTCTATACCCTACACTTTATACCCTACACCCTATACCATACACTCTATACCCTACACTCTACAACCTGCACTTTATACCCTACACTCTATACCCTACACCCTACACTTTATACCCTACACTCTATACCCTACACTCTATACCCTACACTCTATACCCTACACTCTACACCCTACACTCTACACTCTACACTCTATACCCTACACTCTACACCCTGCACTCTGTACCCTACACTCTACACTCTTTACCCTACACTCTAGACCCTACACTCTATAACCTACACTCTATACCCTACACTCTATACCCTACACTGTAAACTCTATACCCTACACTCTACACTCTATACCCTACACTCTATAACATACACTCTATACCCTACACTCTATACCCTACACTCTATACCCTACACTCTATACCATACACTCTATACCATACACTCTACACTCTATACCCTACACTCTATACCATACACTCTACACCATACACTCTATAGCATACACTCTATACCCTACACTCTACACTCTATACCCTACTCTCTATACCCTACACTCTATACCCTACACTCTACAACCTGCACTCTATACCCTACACTCTATACCCTACACCTTACACTCTATACCCTACACTCTATACCCTACACTCTATACCCTACACTCTATAGTCTACACTCTATAGCCTACACTCTACACTCTACTCTATACCCTACACTCTATACCCTACACTCTAATCCCTACACTCTACACTCTATACCCTACACTCTATACCCTACACTCTATACCCTACACTCTACACCCTACACTCTACACCCTACACTCTAATCCCTACACTCTAATCCCTACACTCTAATCCCTACACCCTACACTCTATACCCTACACTCTATACCCTACACTCTATACCCTACACCCTACACTCTACACCCTACACTCTACACCCTACACTCTACACCCTACACTCTACACTCTATTCCCTACACTCTACACCCTGCACTCTGTACCCTACACTCTACACTCTTTACCCTACACTCTATACCCTACATTCTATACCCTACACTCTATACCCTACACTCTAATCCCTACACTCTACACTCTATACCCTACACTCCATACCCTACACTCTATACCCTACACTCTACACCCTACACTCTACACCCTACACTCTAATCCCTACACTCTTATCCCTACACTCTAATCCCTACACCCAACACTCTATACCCTACACTCTATACCCTGCACTCTATACCCTACACTCTACACTATATACTCTACACTCTATAGCCTACACTCTATACCCTACACTCTATACCCTACACTCTATACCCTACACTCTATACCCTACACTTTATACCCTACACCCTATACCATACACTCTATACCCTACACTCTACAACCTGCACTCTATACCCTACACTCTATACCCTACACCCTACACTTTATACCCTACACTCTATACCCTACACTCTATACCCTACACTTTATACCCTACACTCTATACCCTGCACTCTATACCCTACACTCTACACTATATACTCTACACTCTATAGCCTACACTCTATACCCTACACTCTATACCCTACACTCTATACCCTACACTCTATACCCTACACTTTATACCCTACACCCTATACCCTACACTCTATACCCTACACTCTACACTTTATACCCTACAGTCTATACCATACACTCTATACCCTACACTCTACACTTTATACCCTACACTCTATACCATACACTCTATACCCTACACTCTATACCCTACACTATACACTCTATACCCTACACTCTACACTGTATACCATACACTCTATGCCCCACACTCTCTACCCTAAACTCTACACTCTATACCCTACACTCTACACCCTACACTCTATACCCTACACTCTATACCCTACACTCTATACCCTACACTCTATACCCTACACTCTACACTCTATACCCTACACTCTATACCATACACTCTACACCCTACACTTTACACCCTACACTCTACACCCTACACTCTACACCCTACACTTTACACCCTACACTCTATACCCTACACTCTATACCCTACACTATACACTCTATACCCTACACTCTACACCCTGCACTCTGTACCCTACACTCTATACCCTACACTCTACACTCTGTACCCTACACTCTATTCCCTACACTCTATACCCTACACTCTATACCCTACACTCTATACCCTACACTCTACACTCTATACCCTACACTCTATACCATACACTCTACACCCTACACTCTATACCATACACTCTATACCCTACACTTTACACTCTATACCCTACACTCTATACCATACACTCTACACTTTATACCCTACACTCTATACCATACACACTATACCCTACACTCTATACCCTACACTCTATACCCTACACTCTATACCCTACACTCTAATCCCTACACTCTAATCCCTACACTCTAATCCCTACACTCTAATCCCTACACTCTATACCCTACACTCTATACTCTACACTCTACACTCTATACCCTACACTCTAATCCCTACACTCTAATCCCTACACTCTACACTCTATACCCTACACTCTATACCCTCCACTCTATACCCTACACTCTACACTCTATACCCTACACTCTATACCCTACACTCTACACTCTATACCCTACACTCTATACCCTACACTCTATAAAATACACTCTATACCCTACACTCTACACTCTATACCATACACTCTATACCCTACACTCTATACCATACACTCTATACCCTACACTCTATACCCTACACTCCACACCCTACACTCTATACCCTACACTTTAAAATCTATACCCTACACTCTATACCCTACACTCTATACCCTATACCCTACACTCTATACACTACACTCTATACCATAAATGCTATACTCTATACCCTACACTCTATACCATACACTCTACATCCTACACTCTACACCACTCTACACCCCACACTCTACACCCTACACCCTACACTCTATACCCTACACTCTACACCATACACTCTATACCCTATACCCTATACCCTACAATCTATACCCTACACTCTATACTCTACACTCTATACCCTACACTCTATACCCTACACTCTACACTCTATACCCTACACTCTATACCATACACTGTATACCCTACACTCTATACCCTACACTCTACACTCTATATCCTACACTCTATACCCTACACTTTACACTCTACACCCTACACTCTACATTCTATACCCTACACTCTAAACTCTACACTCTATAGCCTACACTCTACACTGTATACCATACACTCTATGCCCCACACTCTCTACCCTAAACTCTACACTCTATACCCTACACTCTACACCCTACACTCTATACCCTACACTCTATACCCTACACTCTATACCCTACACTCTATACCCTACACTCTACACTCTATACCCTACACTCTATACCATACACTCTACACCCTACACTTTACACCCTACACTCTACACCCTACACTCTACACCCTACACTTTACACCCTACACTCTATACCCTACACTCTATACCCTACACTATACACTCTATACCCTACACTCTACACCCTGCACTCTGTACCCTACACTCTATACCCTACACTCTACACTCTGTACCCTACACTCTATTCCCTACACTCTATACCCTTCACTCTATACCCTACACTCTATACCCTACACTCTACACTCTATACCCTACACTCTATACCATACACTCTACACCCTACACTCTATACCATACACTCTATACCCTACACTTTACACTCTATACCCTACACTCTATACCATACACTCTACACTTTATACCCTACACTCTATACCATACACACTATACCCTACACTCTATACCCTACACTCTATACCCTACACTCTATACCCTACACTCTAATCCCTACACTCTAATCCCTACACTCTAATCCCTACACTCTAATCCCTACACTCTATACCCTACACTCTATACTCTACACTCTACACTCTATACCCTACACTCTAATCCCTACACTCTAATCCCTACACTCTACACTCTATACCCTACACTCTATACCCTACACTCTATACCCTACACTCTACACTCTATACCCTACACTCTATACCCTACACTCTACACTCTATACCCTACACTCTATACCCTACACTCTATAAAATACACTCTATACCCTACACTCTACACTCTATACCATACACTCTATACCCTACACTCTATACCATACACTCTATACCCTACACTCTATACCCTACACTCCACACCCTACACTCTATACCCTACACTTTAAAATCTATACCCTACACTCTATACCCTACACTCTATACCCTATACCCTACACTCTATACACTACACTCTATACCATAAATGCTATACTCTATACCCTACACTCTATACCATACACTCTACATCCTACACTCTACACCACTCTACACCCCACACTCTACACCCTACACCCTACACTCTATACCCTACACTCTACACCATACACTCTATACCCTATACCCTATACCCTACAATCTATACCCTACACTCTATACTCTACACTCTATACCCTACACTCTATACCCTACACTCTACACTCTATACCCTACACTCTATACCATACACTGTATACCCTACACTCTATACCCTACACTCTACACTCTATATCCTACACTCTATACCCTACACTTTACACTCTACACCCTACACTCTACATTCTATACCCTACACTCTAAACTCTACACTCTATAGCCTACACTCTATACCCTACACTCTATACCCTACACTCTACACTTTATACCCCACACTCTATACCATACACTCTATACCCTACACTCTACACTTTATACCCTACACTCTATACCATACACTCTATACCCTACACTTTATACCCTACACTATACACTCTATACCCTACACTCTACACTGTATACCATACACTCTATGCCCCACACTCTCTACCCTAAACTCTACATTCTATACCCTACACTCTACACCCTAAGCTCTATACCATACACTCTATACCCTACACTCTATACCCTACACTCTATACCCTACACTCTATACCCTACACCCTACGCTCTATACGCTACACTCTATAACCTACACTCTATACCCTACACTCTATACCCTACACTCTACACCCTACACTCTACACCCTACACTCTATACCCTACACTCTATACCCTACACTCTATACCCTACACTCTACACTCTATACCATACACTCTATACCATACAATCTATACACTACACTCTATTCCCTAAACTCTACAATCTATACCCTACACTCTATAACATACACTCTATACACTACACTCTATATCTTACACTCTATACCCTACACTTTGCACTCTACACCCTGCACTCTACACTCTACATTCTATACCCTACACTCGATACTCCACACTCAATACCCTACACTCTATACCCTACACTCTATACCCTACACTCTACACTATATGCTCTACACTCTATAGCCTACACTCTATACCCTACACTCTACACTTTATACCCTACACTCTATACCATACACTCTATACCCTACACTCTATACCCTACACTATACACTCTATACCCTACACTCTACACTGTATACCATACACTCTATGCCCCACACTCTCTACCCTAAACTCTACACTCTATACCCTACACTCTAAACCTACACTCTATACCCTACACTCTATACCCTACACTCTATACCCTACACTCTATACCCTACACTCTACACTCTATACCCTACACTCTATACCATACACTCTACACCCTACACTCTACACCCTACACTCTACACCCTACACTCTACACCCTCCACTTTACACCCTACACTCTATACCCTACACTCTATACCCTACACTATACACTCTATACCCTACACTCTACACCCTGCACTCTGTACCCTACACTCTATACCCTACACTCTGTACCCTACACTCTATACCCTACACTCTATACCCTACTCTCTATACCCTACACTCTATACCCTACACTCTATACCCTACACTCTACACTCTATACCCTACACTCTATACCATACACTCTACACCCTACACTCAATACCATACACTCTATACCCTACACTTTACACTCTATACCCTACACTCTATACCATACACTCTACACTTTATACCCTACACTCTATACCATACACACTATACCCTACACTCTATACCCTACACTCTATACCCTACACTCTATACCCTACACTCCAATCCCAACACTCTAATCCCTACACTCTAATCCCTACACTCTAATCCCTACACTCTAATCCCTACACTCTATACCCCACACTCTATACTCTACACTCTACACTCTATACCCTACACTCTAATCCCTACACTCTAATCCCTACACTCTACACTCTATACCCTACACTCTATACCCTACACTCTATACCCTACACTCTACACTCTATACCCTACACTCTATACCCTACACTCTACACTCTATACCCTACACTCTATACCCTACACTCTATAAAATACACTCTATACCCTACACTCTACACTCTATACCATACACTCTATACCCTACACTCTATACCATACACTCTATACCCTACACTCTATACCCTACACTCCACACCCTACAATCTATACCTTACACTCTATACCCTACACTCTAAAATCTATACCCTACACTCTATACCTTACACTCTATACCCTATACCCTACACTCTATACACTACACTCTATACCATACACGCTATACTCTATACCCTACACTCTAAACCATACACTCTACATCCTACACTCTACACCACTCTACACCCCACACTCTACACCCTACACTCTACACTCTATACCCTACACTCTACACCATACACTCTATACCCTATACCCTATACCCTACAATCTATACTCTACACTCTATACCCTACACTCTATACCCTACACTCTATACCCTACACTCTACACTCTATACCCTACACTCTATACCATACACTGTATACCCTACACTCTATACCCTACACTCTACACTCTATATCCTACACTCTATACCCTACACTTTACACTCTACACCCTACACTCTACATTCTATACCCTACACTCTAAACTCTACACTCTATAGCCTACACTCTATACCCTACACTCTATACCCTACACTCTACACTTTATACCCTACACTCTATACCATACACTATATACCCTACACTCTACACTTTATCCCCTACACTCTACACCATACACTCTATACCCTACACTCTATACCCTACACTATACACTCTATACCCTACACTCTACACTGTATACCATACACTCTATGCCCCACACTCTCTACCCTAAACTCTACATTCTATACCCTACACTCTGCACCCTAAGCTCTATACCATACACTCTATACCCTACACTCTATACCCTACACTCTATACCCTACACCCTACACTCTACACCCTACACTCTACACCCTACACTCTACACTCTATTCCCTACACTCTACACCCTGCACTCTGTACCCTACACTCTACACTCTTTACCCTACACTCTATACCCTACATTCTATACCCTACACTCTATACCCTACACTCTAATCCCTACACTCCACACTCTATACCCTACACTCTATACCCTACACTCTACACCCTACACTCTACACCCTACACTCTAATCCCTACACTCTAATCCCTACACTCTAATCCCTACACCCTACACTCTATACCCTACACTCTATACCCTACACTCTACACTATATACTCTACACTCTATAGCATACACTCTATACCCTACACTCTATACCCTACATTCTATACCCTACACTCTATACCCTACACTTTATACCCTACACCCTATACCATACACTCTATACCCTACACTCTACAACCTGCACTCTATACCCTACACTCTATACCCTACACCCTACACTTTATACCCTACACTCTATACCCTACACTCTATACCCTACACTCTATACCCTACACTCTACACCCTACACTCTACACTCTACACTCTATACCCTACACTCTACACCCTGCACTCTGTACCCTACACTCTACACTCTTTACCCTACACTCTATACCCTACACTCTATACCCTACACTCTATACCCTACACTCTACACTTTATACCCTACACTCTATACCATACACTCTATACCCTACACTCTACACTTTATACCCTACACTCTATACCATACACTTTATACCCTACACTCTATACCCTACACTATACACTCTATACCCTACACTCTACACTGTATACCATACACTCTATGCCCCACACTCTCTACCCTAAACTCTACACTCTATACCCTACACTCTACACCCTACACTCTATACCCTACACTCTATACCCTACACTCTATACCCTACACTCTACACTCTACACCCTACACTCTATACCATACACTCTACACCCTACACTCTACACCCTACACTCTACACCCTACACTCTACACCCTCCACTTTACACCCTACACTCTATACCCTAGACTCTATACCCTACACTATACACTCTATACCCTACACTCTACACCCTGCACTCTGTACCCTACACTCTATACCCTACACTCTGTACCCTACACTCTATACCCTACACTCTATACCCTACTCTCTATACCCTACACTCTATACCCTACACTCTATACCCTACACTCTACACTCTATACCCTACACTCTATACCATACACTCTACACCCTACACTCTATACCATACACTCTATACCCTACACTTTACACTCTATACCCTACACTCTATACCATACACTCTACACTTTATACCCTACACTCTATACCATACACACTATACCCTACACTCTATACCCTACACTCTATACCCTACACTCTATACCCTACACTCCAATCCCTACACTCTAATCCCTACACTCTAATCCCTACACTCTAATCCCTACACTCTAATCCCTACACTCTATACCCTACACTCTATACTCTACACTCTACACTCTATACCCTACACTCTAATCCCTACACTCTAATCCCTACACTCTACACTCTATACCCTACACTCTATACCCTACACT